>NC_133619.1:451011020-451058520 GCF_048593235.1 Sminthopsis crassicaudata
CTGTAGTCGAATTCCTCAGAAAAAAGGTAAAGGTCTTTCTGGCTATTGATGGAAGTTAGTCCTGAGTCTAAGAAACATCTATTTCATTCTCTACAGAGTGCTTCAAAAGTATTTACCACATAAATGATGTAGAAATGATATAAAAATTATTATGGAAAGAAGGCATTCTTTTAATTTTCTAAATAAAATACAGCATGTTTCTCTGTTGATATTCAATCAACTTTTTCATTTAAGTATAGCTTTGGAATATTATCATTTGAGTTATTCAATACCCATTTTTAAGCACCTACAAGTACTAGTTATAATGCTAGGTTCTGAGATTACTAAGACAAAAATGAGTTATTATAAATGCATTATTATAAGAATATTATATGAAAAAGTTGATAATTCATTTTGTGCTTTTGTAGGGATTTGGGGGAATAGTTGTCAGACATAAGTCAACAATTCAACAACTCAAAAAGCATTCCTTTAGAACATACTATGTGCCAGCAATTGTGTCAAATTCTGGTGATAAAAAATAAAAACATCAACAACAATAACAAAAAGTCTCTATTCTCAAAGAACTCATAATAAATTGCATTAATAATAACTTTAGTTGCATATATGCATTTTCTAGATATAGGATTTTTACTGTGATTCCAGAAGAATGGAGCAGAGAAAAATATTTGCTCTTGTATGTCTCTGCTTTCATGCCAAAGCTTCCTTGTTGGCATTCTCTTGTATCCTCTCTTTTCTCCTCTTCCTTCAGAAGAATTAATCCACATATTATTTGTCCCTGCATATAACTTAATCCTTGGCTATGGTCTGATGCATCTGAAATACACTGATACAGTAATTTTGAGAAAAAAGAAAAAAAAAAAACAACAAAATTTAGACTTTAAAGGCCCCTATCCTAATTTCTCCATTGCCAAGGTTTAAGAGTAAAATATGTGAGCGAGTTGGATTAAGATTGCTTAAACTGTGAGAAAGATTGAGGCAAAGTTTAGAATTTTCCAGTTACCACCTTTCAGTATTATAGGTAGATCGAAAATGCCAAAATAAGCATGAATTTCATTTTAATTAACTTTCTAAGATTTGTCTATGACTTAGGTGCCCCCTCCTACCTCTAGCCTTTATTTTGTTCATTTTAGGGCCATAAATATTATTAATCCACAGAGATTTCTTTCTGCTTCCTTTAGTTAATTAAAGACACTCTAGAATTTATCTTATGCTACCACCAGGAGGGCACAAAAAGTGAAATATTATATTACTAGATGGTTCATTCATTAGCATAAAATAATCAGCGGAATTGTATATTGGAGTTTCAACTACCTCTCTCTGTTTTTTTTTTTTTTTTTTTTTTTTTTTTGCAAAGCAGCCAACAGAAGAAAGTATAGAGAGATAGAAAAATAAAAGATTTTTCCTAAGGAAAGAGGTAGGGAGTTTAAAAAAAAAAAGACATACATGAGTTAAACTTAGAGACATTTCTAATGAGAATCTAACATGGGAATAAACTGTGATAATTCCTTGCCTGCCTGCAATTAAAGATAAAATAGTCATAAATGCCTTCATTGAATTATGCTACATGGCTCAATAGGAAGAAAGGGGGGAAATGGTTGTCAAAAAATCTAGAATGATATTTCTATAGATGCATATGTTTTACTCTAAATTAATAGTTTTATTACAAAAAAGACACTGTGATGTAAACTGCATGTATCATTCACTTACAGTATTTTATACCAAACGATGCAGAACCCACTGCTGGACAGCTCTACTATTTATATCCCTCTAAGGGAAACTCATCCTGCCCTCTTTTTCCACCCTCAGTGTTTTTCTTCCTTCAGGGAGAGATACTGCATCAGTGTTTCATTCCTCCTTTGGGTGGACTTAAAGGCCAGACACATTGATTATTAATCATTATATTGGGGTGTCTCTTTTCTCTTGACCAATGACACAGTCTTCAGTGCATGATAGGTATAGTGTAAGTGACATCTGTACTGAAAAAAATCAGGTTACAGTGTATGGATCTGCACTAATAAAAAAAGCCATCTTTCAAATCTTCCTTTTGAAAGTCTTACTAAGAAGACCACTGTGTTACAAATGCATGGGCACTGAGCCATAAATCCAGAAACAGAGACATATCTAAAAGCTCCATTTTGGACATTCTTTACTTAGACTCTTGGGACTTTCTAGGTTTAACTACACTCACTTACTCTTATACAGCTGGTTGTGTTGATGAATGCCTAAGAGTAAACTTTTAAAAAGGGGTTTTCTGGTTCTATTAACCAAGTGTTTCTGTAAATCAGGTCCTACTTAAGAAGAGATTTTTATTTGAAATCACTGTGTCAATTTAAATTTCTTTACTACCAAGGCCATGTAAAGTATCGGGGCACAATTTTTTAATGTCATTCTCTCTATTTCACAGGTTGTCTCCTATTTATGAGTTTATAAAGCAGAGGCACATTTTTTTTCTATTTCTTTGTACCTTTAGCATTTAATTCAGGGCTTGGCAAATAGAAAATATTTTAAAAAACATGTTGATTGATTTCAGGCCTACACATGCCTACATGTGTAGGCATAAGTATGTGGTAGATAGATTAATTTGTCCTATGGAAACCAGAAATGGAATATTTAGTTTGAGCTAAGTTTGAGAGTTAAAAATGGCACAAGGATTAGCATATCTAGTGGCCATAGCTGCAAAGCAAAGAATGCATTTTACCAAAATTTGGTTTAGGAAGAATACTGGTCACATATTAACCTCTCTGCCTGAGCATGCATAGACAACCACTTCCATCAGTAAAATGGGCATGTGCCTAGGGATCTCTAGCAAATTTAGTTTCTTTGCTGCAAAATTGTGGAAGTTAGCAACTTGATTTAGCCTTTCACTTATAAACATTCCTGCCAATAAGGCACTCAGTTTATGGTAATCATGGCAGAATCATAAGTATTTTGCTTCAAATTAAACTGAGCTATTTACCTTTAAAATTACATTTCTTATATCATTGAAATCTATACTTTTCCCTCCAATTAAAAAGGTACAATGTATTCCTAAGTATAATAAATAAAAGAGCAGGAATAAGAAATGACAAACTTTTTTTTTAAACTAAAGCCTTTAAAAATGATTCCTTTTTTGTATCCTTTAACTGGTTTTACAAATACATTTCTAGAAATTAAAACAGCAAAATAGTAACAAAACCTATTGTTTCTTTATATAGAAACTACCTTAAAAAAAGCAATAATGAAACATATGAGAAAACACATTCTGCTTAATGATTTTCTTTCAGAAAAATATTACTACCATGGTCGTTTTTAATTAAATAAGAATTTAGCACTTTTGTATGTGTATTCTTAATGTCAGACTCTTTTGTTATCACACTTACACCTCTGTTATTAATGTTAGCCATGGTTTGCAGAAGAGGAAAAGCTAGTTATCAATGAATAATTCAGACTCCATAACTGTCAGACCTCATTATTTTAAATAGGGCCTAGTTGTTCCCGTTGTAACTAGCTAATTGCATTGTTTAAACTTAAACTGTTAGACTATTTCACATAATTCACAATTAAAAAAAACTTTTAATACATTTTAAACTACTGTAGTACACAGAACAATTTGCTTTAAATCAAACTGGAAGAACAAAGAGACATTTCAGTTGTGATATGAGTTCTCAAATGTAGGGGAAAAAAATCTCTTGTGAAATCCAGTATCTTGCAATACTTATATAAAAAAGTAGCCAGAATTTTTTAATGAGCAAAAAGTTGAAGATTAACTAGAATAAAGGAATTCATGTTTGCTATAAAAATCCAATGCTAAATAAAAGTTCAAAGGCAATATTTTTGAAGGATTTTATATATGTGTATTTATATATTTGTGAATGTTTTATATATGAGTGTATTTATATATTTGCATATGTGTATGGATATAAAATAAAAGAGAGATGATATATATAAAAGTTGCCATGCCATTTCACAGTGTCTTTATAAATCTTCATCTAAATCATCCTGATGTTTAAATTAAAGAATCTCAAAATCATTTTTGATTTCATGTTTTCTTTTTCTCTGGACACAGATAGCATCTTTCTTTAAATGCCATTTATAATTAATTTAGGTAAAATTATACTTATTTACTCAAAGTTGTTCTTAAAACAGCATTGCTGTTATTGTTTACAATGTTCCAATGGTTCTGCTCATTTCACTCTTCATTATTTTATTTGCCTTTCCATATTTTCTTTTAAGATCAGTGAGCTCATCATTTCTTATAGCACAATTGTATTCCATTACAATCAGATATCACAACTTGTCTAATTTTTCCCAAATTGATGGGCATCTATGCAATTTTCAATCCTTTGCTACCACAAAGAGGGCTGTTCCAAACATTTTAGAACATATAATTTTTCCCTAATCAACTTTGGAGATAGATATAGTAGTGATATTGCTAGATCACAGGTAATTTAATTATTCTTTGAACATAATTCTCCATTGCTCTCCAAAATGGATGGATTAGTTAATAATTTCACTAGCAATGAATTAATGTCATAATTTTCCATAACACCTACAACATTCTCTGCTTTCCCATTCAATAGCTTTAGTCAGTCTTTTAGATATAAAATGATTTCTCAAGATTGTTTTAATTTGCATTTCTCTAATTAAATAGATTGTTTTGATTTTTTCATTGGAAAACTGTTTTCATATCCTTTGACAATCCATCAATTAGGTAATTATGTATATTTTAAAAGATTTTATGAAGTTTAAAAATATATTTTAAATATGAGATCTTTTTCTAATAAATTATCTATTGATTTTTACCAAATATTCTGCTTTCCTTCTAATCTTGGTTATATTTGTTTTATTTGTATAAAGATATTTTTAATTTGATATAATCATAACTACCATTTGAACCTAACTTTTTCTCTATATCTTGTTTATTCAAAAATTGTTCATAAATTGATAGGCAATATATTTTATGTTATTCTAATTTTTTTTGGGTAATATCTCACTTTATATCTTGGTCATGTATCCATATGGACCTTATCTTACTAAATGGTGTAAGATATTGGTCTGTTTGTGTCATATCACTTTCCAATTTTCCAAAAATTATGTTTTACCAAACAAAAATATTCTTATTCCAAAATCTTAAGTTGTTACACTTGTCAAATACAAGATTATTATAATTTATTTGCTGCTGTAAATTACATATCTTTCTATTCCTTTGATCTACCTTTCTATTTCTTAACTAGTGCCAGATGGTTTTGATAATTACTGCCTTATAATTTAAGATCAGGTGTTGCAGAGATACAAAGATAAATTCCATTTAAAAATTTTGTAGTAAAATGTTTTGGAGTCTACCTGCAAAGACAAGGTCAGGAACTATATAAACACAATTAAAAACATTTTCCACATATATAAAGTCAGATTTTATCAATTAGAAGAATATCAAATGTTCATGGCTAGGGTGAGCTAATATAATAAAAATGATAATTCTACCTAAATTAATCTACTTATTCAGTGTCATACCAATCAAACTTTCAAGAAATTATTTTACAGAGCTAGAAAAAATAATAACAAAATTCATCTGGATAAACAAAAGGTAAACAATTTAAAAGGAATTATGAAAAAATGCAAATGAAGGTGGCCTAGCTGTACCAGACCTAAAACTATATTATGAAGCAGTCATCAAAATCATTTAGTACCAGCTAAGAAATAGAGTAGTCAATCAGTTGAATAGGTTAGGATCCACAAGTCAGAAGTCAGTGACTATAGTAATCCAGTGTTTAATAAACATAAAGACTCCAGGTTCTAGGATAAGAACTCACTATTTGACAAAAATTGTTGGAAAAAAATTGGAAATTAATATGGCAGAAACTAGGCATTGATCCACACCTAACACCATATACCAAGATAAGATAAAAATAGATTCATGATTTAGACACAAAGAGTGATACTATAAGCAAATTAGAAGAACAAAGGATAGTTTACCTCACAGATCTATGGAGAAGGCAGGGATTTGTGGCCAAAGAAGAACTACAGTACAGTATGGAAAGCAAAATCAATCATTTTGATTATATTAAATTAAAAGTTTTTGTTCAAACAAAACCAATGCAAGATTAAAATTAGAAGGAAAGCCATAAACTGGGGAAAATATTTACATCCAAGTGTTTTGATAAAAGTCTCATTTTTAAAATATATAGAGAATTAACTTAAATTTATAAGAATATAAGCCATTCTCCAATCAATAAATGGTCAAAGCATATGAACAATTTTCAGGTGAAGAAATTAAAACCATTTCTAGTCACATGAAAAAATGCTCTAAATCACTATTGATCGGAGAAATGCAAATTAAGTCAACTCTGAGGTACTATTACTATTATAGAACAATAATATTCCAGAATATTCATATAGGATAATTTATTCAGCCATTCTCCAATTGATGGGCATCCATTCAGTTTCCAGTTTCTAGACATTATAAAAAGGGCTGCCCTTTTGTATGCCACAAGCATTTTTCCACATGTGGGTCCCTTTCCCTTTAACATTTTTTGGGGATATAAGTCCAGTAGTAACACTACTGGATCAAAGGGTATGCAAAGTTTTATAACTTTTTGAGCATAAGTCCAAATTGCTCTCCAGAATGGCTGGATCTATTCACAGCTCCACTAACAATGTATCAGTGTCCCAGTTTTCCCACATCCCCTCCAACACTCATCATTATCTCCAAATCATCATTTTAATGAATACTACTTTTACATCTGATAATAATAGATCTCCTATTCACTCTCCCCCCTTTTTACCTTTGCTTTTTATTTGTTCCTTCAGATGGATTTCACCATTATTTTTTCTAGCTCTTCAGATGGATTTCACCATTATTTTTTCTATCTCCATAAAAAAAATTCTTTTGGGAGTTTGATATATCACTGACTAAGTAAATTCATTTAAGTAATATAGTACTTTTTTATATTATATTTTTGTTATTCAATATCAGGAATACCTTGTTTTAGATATGTACCAACAATTATTAGCTGTGTGATTATGTAAGAATCCCAGACCTTAATTAGCCACTTTCCTTATCTATAATATGGACATAATCATAATGCAATATTAAAAGAGACATTTTGTGGAAAACATCATGTAAGCTTTATAAAAGTTTAAGTGAAAAAAATGAATATTTATTATGTGCTAAAAACTGTGCTGAGTATTGGGACTACAAAAAGAAAAAAAAAGTCAGACTATCTTTATTCATAAGAGCTCATATTTTAATGGAGGGGGTCATAAAACTTATGGGAGAATTCAGCTTCACATCCAATAGAAAGAGCTAATGGTTTTTAAAATGCAAGGCAGTTTAGAATGCATTTTTAGTGCTATGTCAAATCTCTAAGATTTTTAGAAGATGCTCTCCACATTTTAGAGGAGATTTCTACACTTGAGTTCCATTCACCAATGAAATTATAAGTTCAACCATTATTCCTATTTCCACAGTGTTGGTTATTCTAATATTCGCACCATTTCCCTACTATTGAGTCATCTAGCTATTAATATATGTTAGACTGAAAATTAAAAATCTATGTGATGTAATAAAAGAGAAAAAAGAGAGTGTTTATTAAGTAGAGAGTAATCATTAAATAGGTATGGAAAGCTAAAATATCTAGATAAGCTTTTTCTGGACATTCCTTAATACCAGGTAAAATTTGAGATTCTAGGACAAGTTTAAGAGTATAAAACATGCTCTGCCCATACAGAGCAGATGTAAGCATGGAACTTCCTTTGAAATCAGTGGGAGCTTGGTAAAGGTGAGAGAAGAGATGAAACACTAGCCTTTCTGATACCTAGAAAAATTGTCATGTTCTGACAGCCCAAGAAGTGAGCTTCAGAAAATAACTTCCTATGACCACTACTAACATCTGTTGTCCTATGGAGGACAACTCCCCTTCCCAAGTTAGGAGACCAGACTTTGGGAGGTAGAAAGTGAAGAGGATAGATGTTACCTTCAGCAGAATTTTTCCTCTAATGTATGGCAATTGCTTCTTTCATATGTTACAGATGGAGCACTAGCTAGCTATACCTGAACAGTTGGATATTTCTCACATTTGGTGTGAAATATCAAGATTTAAAAATAGTCACTTAATAGCCAGGTGTATGTTTTTTAAGACAGGTAAGAGGGAAATTATTTTTAACTATTTTGCAGATAATGAGAAAGAACATTTCACCATAGAAAATTTAAGAGCATACTTCACATCTATGGTTAAGTTAGTTCCTTGTTCTTAACAGTGCCTTGGTCAACATAAGGAGCAGATGGATTGGGGGATTTTTTTTTCCTACTCTCATCTTTTAAAAGAAGACACTATATGTTAATTGCTTTAAAAAAATCTTGTCAGTCATAAAACCAGTAACAGCAACAAGGATGAACTTGAAGTGCATTTTAAGAGTAGTTAATTCCAATAGAAAAGCAATATTTGACAGCCAAATCTGATATAGAAGTTTTTTATCTTGATATCTGAAGTCATTATTTCCATTTCTGATTATTTTTTCCTTATATAAAAGAAGATTGTATTTCCTTGGATCCATTTCTGATTTGACTTATTATAATAAAATTATCAGTAATTGTACATATAAGGGCACAAGCAACTTTGTCTAAATTTTTATGGAAGATTATGTAAAAAACCCTATGTAATAACATGTACCATATTTTTCATACATTTTCTATCAGAAAATACTGAAGACGTGAAAATTATCTAAAACTTCCTTACTACTCTTATAAATTTTAACAGTGTATTGATCCCATTCTTTCACATTATTAGTTGATTTTCTCCCCTTTCATATCCCCTTCTAAAGATATTACGTTCTTTAATATGACAAGGAGCTTTGGAGATGATTTATTTGTTACATAGTCTAATAGTCTGCAGTTCCCAGAGAACCATCCTCTCTAAGGGTGCCCCCCACATCCTGCACATCAGTATTTGACTTTGTATAGTTTGTGTATTTATGTATGTATGAATGCTTATGTGGTCTCTAATTGCTATGTCTACAGGTTCCAGGTCTTGTAGCTAACAAAAAAATAGTCTTGTCAATTTTTTATTATTTCTATTTTTACTCTAAAGTTTCAGGAAACAACATTCTACACTGAGCGATCTGCCTATCAAGGAGGCTTGGGGAAAGGCAGACAGGATAATGGCATAGCTGCTAACATTTTGCTGTGTCTCCATGGGGTGCAGGGTGTTTTGTTAACTCCATGTTTGCTCTCTGGATCAGTTAACACTGCCAACACAACTATTTTCAAATATTTCACTGATGTTGTCTGAGAATTACTGGGGGGAAAAAAAGGAGAGAGAGCATCATTCTTGTCAATTCAGAACTTCAGTGGTACTGTGATCTCTCCATGTTGACACTACTTTCAGTGGGAAAGGTATTATCTCATTTACTTTTTCTCATTCTGTGGGTCCCTTGCCATGTTCTCATGTAAATGCTCTATAGCAGGAGTTCTTAATCTTTTTTTGTGTGTGTGTATTCTACGGACTCCTTTGGCAGTCTAGTGAAGCCCATTCTCTGAATGATATTTTTAAATCATTGAAGACAATGCTTAATATTAGTTAGAAGTTAGTAATTTTTTCCATTAAGAGTAATAAATACCCATGAACATCTGAGAGTTTGTGGACCACAGGTTAACAATTCTTATTCTAAGGAATCATGCACAATATGATAAAGACCTTCTTGTAAATCCTGTATTATATAACAGTAATAATTCACATTATTGTAGTGCTTTAAGATTTATAAAGTGCTTTCCTCAGATCAACCCATAAACATGGGTAGTTGAAATAGTTGTACCCTCACTTTATATACAAGAAAAAAAAGAGTTTGAGAGTTTATGTAACTTGTCCAAGATCATGTAGGTAATAAATAATAGACCTATTACACAAACTCAGTTTCTTAATTTCAGATTACAAACTTATTTTAGCAAGTTAAGAGTTTGGTATTTCACAGATTGATAACTGCATCTCTATTTGAACAGTGTTAGGGAAGTGGAGTATATGGAAAGAAAGTTACATTAGGAGTTGAAAGACTATGAATCTAATCCAAAATTTCTCAGCTCTGTGTGACTGTAGACAAGTTAGTTAACCTTACTGGGCCTTTTTTCTTTTTAATCTATAAAATTAAGGAATAGGACCAACTACTTTTATATGCACAACTATATAAATTTATTAGTTGTGTTTAACATATATATGCACTATCCAGTGCAGTGAAAACCTTCTTATATTGTTAACGTTTGAAGGTTAGTAATGTATGCTGAATATATGCTAATGCTAATCAATAAGCCAATCACTTATCAAGCATTTACTAAGTGCCTGCCCTCAACCAGCCCAGGTGATCTGAGGAATAAGGTGATACCAAGTACATTTTATCATTGCTATTTTCAACAATGTTTGTTCCTTATGTGTGACTGTCATTTATGACTAACTTCTATCTATTAAGTGTATTTCCAGTGCTCTTTGTGTTATTTCAATGTTCCATGATTCACAGATTTATAGAAATACTAGGAAATGATCAGTGTTAAAAAATGTGGATCTATGCAGTAGTAATTAATTTAAAATCATTGAGAATGTATTATAATTTCCTGAATTTGATTTAGGATTGTATTTTCCTTCTATTAAATTCCAAACTTGGCTCATTATCCATCTTGGACTTATCAAAAATACAACAATAAATGGAATGTGAATCCAGTTAAAAGAAAATAATCAGAAAAAATTCATTTTTCATTTTTTATATTCCTCTCCCTCCCAAGTATGAATCATTCAGTTTGGACTACTTTTAGTTTCTTTGAAGAAACTTCAATATTTTCTAACTCAATGTAATGAATGAAATATATCTACTCTCTCTTTTGTTTTCTTGAGACTTGGTCTTCCTAATTCATTCAAGCTGGAAGTAAATCAGCAGCTCAAGGGGATCAATCTCAGTACTGTTTGGCACAGAATCTTTGACTTGCTCTATTTCTGACCTTCTTCTTCTAGCAGCTGGGTGGCCCCCTCACTTGGGAAGCTTACCACATTCGTATTAGACACCTGATCAGCTTTAGTCCTTCTGAACCTCCTGAGCTCAAGCAGTCCACTAGCTTCTGGCTCCTCCAGGAGCAGGGATTGCAAGCATGTGCTACCATGCCTGACCCTCTACTCTTTACAAAGCATTTTATTCCCAACAACCTCGTGGGGTAGGAAGCAAAAGTATTATTATCCTCATTTTATGGATGAGGGCAAGTGAAACTGAGATTGTGACTTGCCTTCAATCACATAGCTAGTGTCAGAGGTAGAATTGAATCCAGGCTTTCTCACTATCTATTTTCATTACACCATGCTACCTCTTATAATAGTACCTTACAACACTTTGCAAAATGCTTTCATATCCATTATCTCATTTGATCCTCACAACAACCTTGTGGTATAGGCAGGGAAGGAATTATTATCCCAGTTTTACAAATGCAAAAAAACTAAACCATTTCTCAGAGAACTAAAATGATTTTTTCCAGGGCCAAACAATGAATCTGGAACGAGAAACTTCTATAGGTGTCTTAACTTCTAATCTACATTGTTTTCTTCACTGCTATTTAACTCAAATTATCCAGGCTTCTTGTCAAAGTATCAAATCCAACAACTATTTGTTGGCTGATTGAAATGTGCAGAGAAATAAGAAAATTGCTAATGTGATTATTGTGTCCATAGGAACCACTTTACTTAACCTTGTTAATAACATAAAGATACATTTTTATACTTAAATATATTTAAAAGATATACACAAAAATTTTATGCTGACTTTTTAAGAACTAGTTACTAAAGAGTAGACATCTATAATTATTTTTTCCTTTTTTAAAAAAAAATCATATATTTAACAACTTAGATTTCTGCCTTAAAGGGTGAAACACAAACCATTCTTGTAGACTTTAAATGACTTAAAAGCAAGTATTGTTTCATTTTTGTCTTTCTATTTCCAACACCAGCTCCTAACATAGTATCTTGCACATATTAGGTATCATAATAAAAGGATTAAAATCATACTGATTTTAATAAAACTTTTAATTGACTCAAATTGTTGGTTATTCATTTTTTACCTTAAGCAGCCCAGCTTTTGAAATCAAGTCATTAGATGTGTTCTGTAAAAAGTGCTACTAGGTTCTCTGTTGTCAATGCTATTTTTTTAGGGATCAGTAATGTTTAATTATATTTCTGATATCTACTGAACATTTGTTTTGGCAGTTTATTTGAAACTCCTTTCCTTCTTTGAAAATCTCATGGAATTTTGTTTTTAATTTCTTTAATGCAACTATCATACATCATTATATATTAAAGTTATCTATGTATTTGTCCTACTCCTTCTACTAGCTATTAAGTTCCATAAGTGCTTGTCATGTTAAACTTATCTGTTCTGTAGATTCTAGCCACTTAATTTGGGCTGAATTTATTTGAATTTTCTAATTGCTTAAATGCATATGCCAAACAATGGATCTTAAGTCACATATGGCTTCTTAGAACATCTGCTTGCTATGAATTTTCAAATTTTCTTTCTTTCCCACAATATTTGACAATGACAATATCTATAACAGGTAAAGAAATCTATACTGGTTCCTTTATAAATGACTTACTCTGCATTTCCATAGATAGACATCTTTTCCCCTCTCCTTCTGTCCCTAAAACATGGGCTTTGTTAAGTAGGTAAGACATAGTAGGCAATTAACCAAAAAGCATTTATTAGCCATATACTCTCTGCCTGGGATATGGAAACAAAAATATAAACTTTTAAATAGTTTACAATCTAATTGAAGGAGATAATTTATATATGTATATATGTCTCTCTCTCTATATATATATGCATATATATATACATACATACAAATATAAAATCTATAAAAATAAATTAAAAAGTATTTTGTTGTAAAGTCACTACCAACTAAAGTTATGTTAGGGTGGATGAATCAGACAAGACATTATGGTTACTGTGTGATTTAATCTTTTGGACTTAGAAGATACTTCAATACCTTACAAAACCTTCAATACCTGTACAAAAAGTACAGAATGATAGCTTTTTTAGTCCCATTAGAATAAGAAACTTAACTAGAAGAAATATCTCTTTACTCTGAAGAGAAATTAGTGTTATTTCTAGGGAAAGCAATAAATAGAAAAAATTAAGTGACATGATAAGAGAGAAATGAAAAATATAAATATTTCTAAAATATTAACATTTATATTAAACTAGGTGAATTCAATTCCATATTTTCTTACATGAATTATTTGGTAATAATATTTAACACCAAAAGGAAAGAGATCTGTCAAACAAAATCTCAGAATCTTACAGGACTGCTTAATCTATATGCTGAACCTGAATAAAGTTTATAATAAATTATAGATATCATGGCTAACAAATCATCCTCCAAATCCTGGAGGATTTCTTTTTTTTTTTTTTTTTTTATTATATATATATATATATTTTATAATATTATCCCTTGTATTCATTTTTCCAAATTACCCCCCCTCCCTCTATTCCCTCCCCCCGACGATAGGCAATACCATACATTTTACATGTGTTACAATATAGTCTAAGTACAATACATGTGTGTGAATATCATTTTCTTGTTGCACAATAAACATTAGAATCCGAAGGTACATGCAACCTGGGCAGACAGATATTAGTGCTAACAATTTACATTCCCCTCCCAGTGTTTCTTCTCTGGGTGTATCTACCTCTGTCCATCATTGATCAACTGGAAGTGAGTTGGATCTTCTTTATGTTGAAGATTTCCACTTCCATCAGAATACATCCTCATACAGTATTGTTGTTGAAGTATACAGTGATCTTCTGGTTCTGCTCATTTCACTCAGCATCAGTTGATTTAAGTCTCTCCAACCCTCTCTGTATTCCTCCTGCTGGTCATTTCTTACAGAGCAATAATATTCCATAACCTTCATATACCACAATTTACCCAACCATTCTCCAACTGATGGACATCCATTCATCTCCTGGAGGATTTCTTAAATCTCTTGGTGAGTAACAGGTAGAAAGCAAAACTTTTGCTTATAATTTCAGGAGCTCAGGGTTAAGCCTACATAAGATTTAGAGCAATTTGCCATTGACTATAAAGTCTTTATTCCATGTGGAATTTCATAAAGAAAGAAACTTGAGCACCTTACTGTTTAATGGAGGTTAGACAAGATACTAGGGAAGATAATGTGGAGAAATGTATGGAAACTTCAGCTATAAAGTCAGTAAAGCAGTACTAGTGTGCTCATGTATTTGCGTATGTGTGTACATGCACACATGTCCAAAAAGATGTGTAATTTCTATCCCAAAATATTACTTCAGGAAACTCCTGGGTTTGACTAGGTGACTATTTAAGTTTAATGAGCTTTACTGGGGGGAGGGGAGAAGCAAATCTACAATAAATACGTCTCTGTTTTCATTAAAGGAGCTAATACTATTACTTTATAAGAGGTTAAAAAGACTTTCACCTTTGGTTATTGCACTGTTTTTCAAAGGACTAAAGGCACTTTTAAAAATTAACCCTATTATTAGAATCAAAAAAGTGGAAGTGATCTTAGATAAAGTCTAGTTCAAATCCCTGACATTAAATTGCAATATTTCAAAAAAGAGGAACTATATTTTCTCTCCTTCCATTTTTTTTGACAAGAATCAACAATTTTGGAATAGTCATTGTCTCTAAGTATCTATTACTGTGAATAATGAATTCCGTGGTCACATTATTTGAATTAATACTATTTTAAGTTTAATTATATGTAAAATATAGTTACTGATTTGAACCCAATGGAAATATTCAGTGAAACTTAGTGATTAATTTGTACTTTACTAGATTAGTTATTTGTACTAATTGGGGCTTAGTTGTACTAAGCAATATGAAAAAAGATACAAAGGGATTTATACGGGAGAATAAATTTAAGTTACTCATATACTCTTAGAATAAAACAGGACTTTAGGAAATCCCTAATCCAATTCATCCAAACAAACCAGAAATTTAAAGATCAAAGAGTTTAAATTATTTTCCCCAAATTTTGGGACTACTGAATTGCAGAACCTGGTATCTTACTCTATCCTGTTCATTCATTCCTTTGTAGGATTATGGGATTTTAATATGGAGTGGAGCTAAGAGATCATTTATTCCAAAACCCTAATTTTACAGATGAAAAAACTGAGGCTCAGAAAGGAGAAATATCTTGCTAAGACAATATGGGTAGTAAATATTCAAACAGCACTAGGCGCCAAACTAAAGTAATTGCTCTCTCTACTTCATTAAGCTTCCTTTTATCCCTTTTATAGATGGTATGATCTTCATTTTTCTAATCATCTTGGATTAGGCACATAACTTCAGTTCCATAAACAATTTCACTCACTTCAGGGAATAGGACTTCAGCTGCAGCTAAACTCAGTGACAGAGTTCTTTCATAGCTGTCAATTACAAGAATATCCTGTATAAAGTTTATTGATTTCATAAAAATTTTAATAAAAATTTGTTAAGTACTTATTATTCTTCTTAACCTGTTTTCTCTGAAGTTATAAAATATGTAATCCTACATATTTTATTTTATGCATTTAGAAATGCATGGAGGCAGGGTCCATAGCCTTCGCAACCCCAGAAAAGGTGAAAAACCTTTGAAAGTTCTTGTCTCGAGGTCAGATGAGCACAAGTAGACAGACCAATACAGTTTAAAGTAGAATACAATGAGGGATAAGGAAACAATAAGAATAGATACATTAAAAATACTTGAGAACACTTTTGATTTGGGGAGTATCAAGAAAGTCTTTATTGGGTGAGACAGTATTGATCTGGGCCTATGAGAAAGACAAGGATTTCAGGAGGTAAAGAAATGGATGGTTCTCTCCATAGCCTGCATGAACAAAAGTAGAAAATAGAAGGATGAAATTAGGACATTACCAATAATCCAGTTTTTATAGAATATAGGGTATGTGAAGGACAATTGTAAAATAATTCTCAAAAGGCATATTGAACTCTGATGGAAGGATGGATGTTAGTGGTCCTGAAATGCCAGAGTATATAATTGGACTTTATCCCATGGGAAGCAGAAAATCATTGAGGGGTTTTGAGTAGGGAAAGTGACATGCTTTGATTTGTGCATTAGAAGAATTAATTTGACTGCTTGGTGAAAGATGACTTGGGAACAGAAGATGTTGGATAGAAGGAAAATAAAGTCAGGAGGTCAATACAATAGTCCAAGCAAAGGGTTGTGATGACCATGGACTCTTTGAGAACAAGAACTGATTTTTGCCTTTCTATGTATCCCCAGTGCTTAGTGCAGTTCTTGGCACTAGTTATAGTTATGTTTGACACTATGCATGCTTAGAATACACTTAGAGCCATGAGTGATTGGCTTCCTTTATGCTTAAGATTAAAAGAATAATACGTGGGATTGAGTCAAGGGAGTGTTCTATTTGGAAGGCAGAAGAGATAGAAGAGTTAAGAGGTAAGGACAGATAGAAGAGAGTATCTAATAAGATAACAAGATAATAAGATAGGATCTTCTACCTAAAAAAGAAATTCCTTTTAAAGACATCTTCATTAGCTAATCTTATTGCAACTGCCAGAATACTTCTAATGATGGAAAGCCCACTATTTTATAAAATAGTCCACACCTTTTTTTCAGGTAGCTTTGGTAGAAAATTATTTCCAGAGTCACAATTTAACCTTTAACCCTGCATCATTTTGTCCTAGTGCTGCCCTTGGGGGTTACAAAGAATAAATCAACTTAATGTTTCTTCTTGTGATAGTGAGATCCTATAAAATATTGGCAGAGGAAGAACACTACGTAGGGAGTCAGGATACTTGTTTCAAATCCTAGTTCTGCCACTTATAAGTGACCTTGGGCCTCTGAGCCTAGGTTTCCTCATCTGTAATAAGAAGGTTTCAAAATAGATGATCTCTGAAGCCCATTTTAACCTCCTATGATTCTGTCACACAATTATTTCTCATATTTGGTTCCTCCAATATATTTGAAACTCAAGTTAAAAAAGGATAGTCAACCATGTCAAAAAAAAAGTCCAGGGATTGAATAAGAAGATGAATCATTGGTGGGCATGTATAAACAAATTCCCAGTTTTTAAAAATAAAACAAATTTCTTTTCATGGTCCATTTAGCCATTAGTACTGAATTTTCAGTGTTTTGGAAGATACTAGATATGGATTTGAACCACACATATTGTTGATTGCACAAATCATTATCAACAATTAATATTTATTGAGCATCCTCTGGGAGATATATTTGTATTAGATACGGACAAATAAATCCATTTCCTAACTGCTGTTTTTCATGTGAAATCTTCTAGTCACAGAGCAGTTAGAAAATTTTCAAGTAGAATCATGATTTTTTTAGAGTATCAACTATTTTTACCATAGAGGTGAAAAAACTGAGTCACAAAGAGAAATGATTAAGTCAATTCAGTTTATTAGTGGAAGAGTCAGATTCCTTGGATACCAGTATAGCATTTTTTACAATGTGCAATACTAAATAAATTTTTTTAACTTAATTTTTTGTTACATTTTAAGTTCAGAACTTAAATGAGAGTGGGCACCCCACATTAGAGAAGGTCACCATTATACACACACACATACACACACACACACACACACACAAAACACACAAATATACTATGCATACTTCTATTTACCAGTTATTCCTTTAAAAATAAATAACATCATTTTTCATGAGTCATTTGTATGTGGTTTCATTATTTATAATCACAAAAACAGTCATTCACAGTTAATCTTCAAAGAATATTGTTGTTACTCTATGCAATGTTCTCTTGGTCTTGTTAATTCACTCTTCCTTATTTCAATAATATGTCTTTTGTTTGTCTAAAAATCCAAATGAGAAATCTGAGACATTCTTAATAAAATATCCTAACAGATTTGAAGAGAATATTTTCACAATTAACTTTTCTGAGCAACAGGGGGTCTATCCTTACTTATCATCCTTCAGGAAAGAATGATATTATACCCAAAATATACAAACACACCCCTCATAATTCTCAGTAGGAACTTGATTAAGCCCATAGCCATAAAATAATAGGCATGAGAAGCTGAGAAAAAATTTAGAAACTAGCAGTGGACAACGTTTGGATTTTTAAAAAACCTCCCTTTGATCCTTAAATAGGGCTGCAGAGTTCAGATCTATAATGTTTCTTGCATGTTATGAACTCTAAATAATGAGAAAATATGCTTATAAATTTCTGTTAAATCTAAATATATGGTCATTAAAATAAAATGTCTTTATAAATAAATAATTACAACTTAAAATATTAATTTATGGGCATACAGGTAGTACTATGCAATTAGGAGGTGATTTGTTGATTCTCCTCTTAATAAGATAGTCAGTTTGAACATTTATTATGAACTGGGCACAGTGCTGGTCACCCAAGCTTAGGCTGAAGGATAATAATAAAAAAAAAATAGGAATTGAAATAATGTTTTCAGAGAATTGACTATTTAATTTTGAATATTATTATTAAAAATAAAAATTTATTTATATAAACACCTAGGGAAGGGGTGAAGATTGCATATTAAATATATACAAATTAATATTACAACTTACATTTACAATCCTCCAGTAGTAGTTCTGACCCAAACTAATTGTATGACTTTGCTTAAGTCACTTGAATTGTCTGGGCCTCAGTTGTTTTTCAATCATAAAATTAAGTGGGTGATACTAGATGAATCCTAGACCCTGGCAACTCCATTTTTTTTCATTAATATGAATAGAGAATATAGTATCCTTTTGTAAGATAGATAGATAGATAAACTTTTCTTCCTAATTTTATTTATTTTATTATGAATTTAAGAAATAAAACAACCATTTCCATAGCATAGTAGAATAGAAAAAAAAGAGATGATTGAACATGAAATTGCAAATCTATTATATATAATTTGCTATTCCTTTTTATACATAATAAATTCATTATGTAACTTTCTTTTTCCTCCTTCCCTCCCTCTTTACCCTAGAGGTGGCTACTAATAGACATAAATATATCTGTCTATATACGTGTGTGTGTATGTGTGTGTGTATATGTGTGTATATACCTCCAGTTATCAGCCCTTTCTCCGGCTACAGACAACTTCTTCCTTCATGTCCTTTGTAGTTAACTTAGTTTACTGATATAAGAAAAAATATAAGGATATATATATATATATATATATATATATATATATATATATGTATATATATATATATATATATATATATATATATATTTACTGTCACAATATTATTTTTATTATTCAAATAGTTTAGGTACCTAGGTAACACTACTACTAGTAATTATTATTATTTTTAGGAATAAGTACTGGATCTATGATTTCATGGCTATAAGAAGTTTCTGGGTAAGGAAACTGTTACTAATTTAGCTGGACACCTTCTCCTCAACTCTAGATTTAAGGAACTATCTAGAAAACCAAGAAACTAGTTGACTTTAAAGAAAAGAGTTGGTGTCCAAAATCAAATTTAAACCCAACACTTCATGACTATAAAGCCAGCTCTCTTTTGCTAGCTCATCATGTTCTCTATTGTTATCAATAAACTGATACTGAGGAAAAATATACAAATTAATATTACAACTTACAATATTTTAAAAGACTTAAATGTTTTCTTTCTGTTATATAATTTAAATGACCAATTTTTTTTCTCTCAATTTTATTGTTTAAGTAGAATGACTCTACCCTGTTTCTAAGACTAACCCACCACTTTGTGATTAGATAGCCAATAGTTTCAGTCTCTTTAGTCCCTTCTCTTTCTTTTCAAATCTCTAAGCAGACATCCCAAGAACTAACCAAAAAAGGCTTAAACATGTCCTGAACATACAGGCAGTACTAGACAATTAGAAGATGATTGATTGATTCTCCTCTTAATAAGAGAGTCAAGTCATCAAGATTCCATACTTATTGAACATTTTGGATGAACTGGGCATATATGGTTTTAGTCATCTAAAGTTTGAGTAAAAGGATAGTATCAAAAGAAAAAAAGAATTGAAATCACAATCTTAAAGAACTCACCAGAAAGGCCAAATCAGTACCTATGGGAATAACAATCTATACATAAGCATGTATAAATAAAAGGAAAACTAAGTGCATGACTTCTTAGGGATTATGAGCTAAGGAATGATTAGCATCAAATAAGCTTCAAAATGGTAGACATCTTACATAGTATACATTTTAAAGTAACTAAACAGAATTGATTGATTAAGGGAAAACATTTTGGAACCAAGCTGGTAAAGAAGAAATCATATATTGTGGAAGGATGACAAATTTGTTTGACTTGGATTAGAGAGTCAGTATTATAGAGTAATGATAAATTATGTTGATGAGAGATGGGGAATAGGGAGATAGTTTTCTAAAAGAAACTTTGAGAACAAAATGAGTTTTTTAAAATAATATTTTATTTTTTCCCTAAATTTTCAATAAAATTTTTAGCAATCATTTTTAACAAGATTTTGAGTGCCACATATTTCTCCCACCTTCTATCCCCTCTCTTTTTTTCTGAAAATGATAGTGTGATATAATATATACATGTGCTATTGTGTAAAACATATTTCTTATTAGTCACAGTTATAAAAGAAGAAATAAACCAAAAAGGAAAAAAAAAAAACAAGAAAGTGAAGTGAAAGTGAGTGGAAAAAAAGTTTCAATCTCATTCAAAGTCTATCAGCTTTTTATCTGGATATGGATTGTATTTTCCTTTGTGAGTCTTTTATACTTGTGTTGGATCATTGTGTTTCTGGTAAGAGCTAAGTCATTTATAGTTGATTATCACATAGTATTGCTGATACTATGTACAATATTTCCTGGTTCTATTTATTTCACTTTGTATCAGTTTGTACAAGTCTTCCAAGTTTTTTCTGAAATGTGTCTACTTATCATTTTTTAAAATTTCATAGTAGTATTTTACTTTATTCACATGCCACAGATTTTTTTCAGCCATTCCTCATTTGAGGAGCATCTCCTCAATTTCCAATATTTTGCCATGATGAAAAGGGCTGTTATAAATATTTTTGTGTGAATAGGTCCTTTTCCCTTTTTTATGATCTTTTCAGAACATAGACCTAGCAGTGGTATTGCTGGATCAAAGGATATGTACAGTTTTGTTGCCTTTTGTGCTTAGTACCAAAGTGCTCTCCATAATGGTTGGATTAGTCCACATCTCTGTTAACAGTTCATAAGTGTCCCAGTTTCATCACATTCTCTTCAACATTTATTATTTTTCTTTTATTGTCTTATTAGTTAATTTGATTGTATTAGATAGCATCATTTTTTTAATTTGTATTTTTCCAATCAAAAGTGATTTAAAGAACTTCCTCATATGCCTATAGATAGCTTTAATTTCTTCATTTGAAATCTACCTAGTCATACCTTTTATCATTTATTAATTGGGGAATGGCTTGTATTCTTATAGATTTGACTCAATTCTTTTTTTTTTTTTTTTTCAGAAAGAAGCCTTTATCAGAGACACTGGCTATAAAAATTGTTTGCTAGATTTATGCTTTCCTTTTAATTTTGGTTGCTTTGGTTTCATTTGTACAAAAGCTTTTTAATTTACTATAATCAAAATTATCTATTTTGTATTTGTCATGCACTCTTTATCTCATATTTGGTCATAAATTCTTCCCCTCCCCATTTCTTGCTCTTCTAATTTGATTATGGTATCACCATTTATTTCCAAATCATAATTACTATCTGTATATTTCCTCCATCCTATTCTTCCTCCTATTTTTCCTTTTTTCACGCTTTCTTTTCTCCCTAGCACTTTGCTTCTTTTCACCATCTGCCTTCTTCTATTAGTTCCCACCACAACTCCCCTTTACTTATTCTTCTCCCTCTTATCTCTCTGTTAGGTAAGATAGTTTCTATATTCAAGTGATTGTGTAGTTTTCTCAGTGTGAGCTAGTACTGATTAGAGAAAAGTTCCAGTGATGCTTATTGCCTATTCTTCTATTTTCCCTCCATTATAATATGTCTTTTGTGCATCTTCATGTGAAATAATTTACTCCATTTTATCTCTACCTTCCTTCTGTATCTAGTGTAGTTCTCTTTCTCATCCTTTAATTTTTTATAATAACTTTTTATTTTTCAATGCAAAGATAATTTTCAACATTGACTCTTGCAAAACCTTGCATTCCATATTTTTTCTCCCTCCTTCCCTATTTCCTTCCTCCACAAGATGGCAAGTAAGTCAATATAATTTAAACATGTGTCTAAAATATTTCCACAATTATCATGTTGCACAAGAAAAATCAGATCAAAAAGGAAAAAAATGAGAAAGAAAACAAACAAGCAACAGCAAAAAAGATGAAAATACTATGTTGTGAGCCACATTCAGTTCCCATAGTCCTCTCTCTAGGCGCAGATGGCTCTGTCCATCCTAAGTCTATTGGAATTGGCCTGAATCATCTCACTATTGAAAAGAGCCAACTCCATCACTCTTGATCATCACATAGTCTTCTTGTTGCCTTGTATAATATTCTCTTGATTCTAATCACTTCACTTAGCATCAGTTCATGTAAGTCTCTCCAGGCCTCTCTGAAATCATCCTGCTGGTTGTTTCTTATCGAACAGTAATATTCCATAACATTCATATGCCATAATTTATTGAGGCATTCCCCAACTGATGGCCATACACTCAGTTTCCAGTTCCTTGCCACGTGTATACCTGAGGGTGAGATCTCCATAGTATCATCTCCCTAGGTGGGGACCTGAGAAGGAATCTGGCCTTCTACCACCTAATAATAAACTTCTCTATCTCTGGCCTCAACACAGGACTAAGGAATGGTTTCCTTCACAAAGACATATTCTTTAATAGAGCTGCACATGTGCATCCCTTTCCTTCTTTTAAGATCTCTTTGGGAGAGTAAAGAAGGGAAACGGACCCATATGTCCAAGAATGTTTGTGGCAGCCCTTTTTGTAATGGCTAGAAACTGGAAATTGAATGGATGCCCATCATTTGGAGAATGGCTGGACAAATTATCCTATATGAATATTCTGGAATATTATTGTTCTATAAGAAATGACCAGCAGGATGATTTCAGAGAGGCCTGGAGAGACTTACATGAACTGATGATGACTGAAATGAGCAGAACCAAGAGATCATTATATACTTCAACAATACTATATGAGGGTCAGTTCTGATAAAAGTGGCTATCTTCAGCAATGAAAGAATCCAAATCACTTCCCAATGATCAATGATGAACAGAACCAGCTAGATCCAGTGAATACTGGGAAATGGATGTGGACCACAATATAGCGTTTACACTTTTTCTGTTATTGTTTGTTTGCTTTTTTGTTTTTCTTCCCAGGTTATTTTTACCTTCTTTTTAAATCCTATTTTTCTTGTGCAACAAGATAACTGTATAAATATGTATACATATATTGTATTTAACATATACTTTAGCATGTTTAACATATATAAGACTGCCTGCCATTTAGGGGAGAGAGTGGAGGGAAGGAGGGGAAAAGTTGGAACAGAAGTTTTTTCAAGGGTCAGTGTTGAAAAATTACCCATGTATATGTTTTGTCAATAAAAAGCTATAATTAAAAAAAAGATTGTAATACTAAGTAAAATTTAAAAAAAATCTCTTTGGGATATAAGCCCTAGTAGAGACACTGAAGGATCAAAGGATATGCACAGTTTGATAGCTCTTTGGGCATAGTTCCAAACTGCTCTCCAGAATGATTATTTCAGTTTACAATTCCACCAACAATGTATCAGTATCCCATTTTCTCACATCCCTTCCAACATTTATCATTATCTTTCCTTGTCAATTTAGCCAATCTGAGAGGTGTGAAGTGGTACCTAAGAATTGTCAACACAGAGTAATTCAGGGCAAACAATTGTAGTCCTTGGTAAAATAAGATGCGTGTATGGCTTCCAGCTTCCTGATGTTGCTGAGGTTTGGTAGGATGTTTTTTGCAGTTTCCCAGGGCTAACTGTGAAGCACATGGCTGTCTGGCACTTGCAGATCAGCATTTACTGCCTGCCTGGAGCTGCACTAAAGCACATGGAGGTATGGCATGGCTACTGGAGGATGCCTGTCTGTCTGAGGTGACAATGAAGCATGTGATGGTTCCTAGTATTGGAGTCTGCCTACTCCAACACACTAAGGCTCAGGATTTTCTGAGGTTTGCTGAATTTAGGTTTGCTGTTGACCTTTGGGAAGCTTCCCATCCTGGACTTTACTCCTCCTGACCCAAGTGAGATGGCTCTCTGCTGCCAATCCTCCAAGTTTCTTGGGCTAAAAGAATGTTTCTCCCCTGTTTCCTTGCTGCTTCTGCTGCTCTAAGATTTGTTCAAGGGTGCTATTCTAGGGGGTTTGAAAAGTCACAGTGATCTCCTGGTTACTCTGCTATTTGGGTTTCCTGAAGTCCAAAATAGGATTTTCATTTATTACAAAATGCTCTAAATTCAGTAAATAAAGGGACTAGATATCCAACTAGAAAATCAACCTGGAATAACTGGATATTTGACTTATTTTCTTAAAAAATTGTTAAATAATGTTAACTTTCTTCCCCCTACTTCCCTATTCTAAATTCCAAACCTATATAAGTCCTGTCATACTCTTGTCAATTTAAAATTACTTCAAACAACCCTAACTTGCCTTGAACTTGTGAGTGTATCTAAAGTAATGAGATCACAGATTTCAGTGACACTTTTAGCCCATCGATTAAAATGGTCAGAGTTTCTGATTAGGAGTCTAATTCTTGTCAATGATCTGTACAAATGTTTGGCAATGAATATATGCATAGAGGAAACTGTGTCCTTTTTTTGGAGGACATGTTGCTAACCTATTAATAATTTGGGTTGGAAAAAGGTATTGAGGGAATATTGCAGTTAATAATATCACAAACATGAATTTTCAATATTTTGAGAGAAAAAATTCCTTATATTTCATAGCTACCTAGGACCAAGAATACCATGTCCTTTTACCATGTGACACTCTTATTTAATTTTTATATATCTTTTTATTTATTAACTGAATTATGCACTCCTATTCTACATTCTACAACATTCACTATAAGTAAGCATCTACATATATTTTAAATTACATTTTTTTATATTTAAGTACATTTAAGAAAAATCTAGAAGAGAAAAAAAATATCATGACCCTTTTAAGAAATCTGGAAGAAGTTAAGTCCAAAGAAACCTTCTGGGAGTTGACAGTGTGGTTAATGAGAACTATTCAGCATATGTAAAATAATTTATCATAATAGTTGTAATATTTAAAGATTATTAAGAAAATGAGAGTTAAATTAAAATAGAAAGATGAATCTGAAAGCAACTTTTTTTTTTTTTTTTCCTTATTGGGAGAACATTACAGAACATTACAGAATTTGATACACTCATGGATTTACCCATTAGTGTGTCCATTTTTTTTCCTGACAATCATGAAGCAATTATCAGGAAACTTCTAATACCTCAGTCCTAAGAGAGCATTATGTTTTAGAAAACATGATAGATATGGTTGACATAAATGACAACAACAATATAAACCTCAACTTCCTTGTTATATCAGTTACTTTTGCTTCCACATTTCTTAGCTCTTCTTCTCTCACTTAATTTTTGAATGCCAAAAACAACCAAGGCAACCTACAGTCAATCAATCAATAACCATTTTTTAAATGTTTATTATGTCAGAAACTTTGTTAAGTTCTGGGGATGCAAAATAAAGTAAAAGTATAAAAGAATCCCTATTCTCAAGAGGGTTACATGTTAATATAAAAGATAATATGTAAATAAATAGGTATACACAGAATAGAAGGGAGGTAACTTCCAAGGAGAAGACTTATATGTCTACAGAGACTTAAAAGGAGTGTTAGAGAAGGTAACTTTTAACCTGAGTCTTGAAAGCAAGTATACATGTGAAAAAATAGAAGATGGTGAAGAAATAGATTATATGAATGGGAACTAGCCATAAGAAAGATTCAGAGACCTTCTATTAGTGGAAACTCTCTTTTCTCTAAATTTTTATTCCTTTGTTTGATATTCATTCAGGTCACACACAATAAGTAACTATCAAGGCTTTATCCTGGACTTCCTCTTCTTTCTCTTTGCTAAGTCACTTGCTAATCACATCACTTGACTTTGAGTCCAGTTGTCATTTTTAAGAAGATTTATTTACACAACCCAACCTCTCTTCTGAGCTCCATGATCATATCTATCTTCAGCTGCCTTTCCACATTTTGAATTAGCATCTCCTGTATTTCAAAATCAACATATCCAAAACAGAATTCATTATTCTTCACTCCCCCCAACCCTTCCTTTTCCCCAACATTCCCCTTCATTGTCAAGAATATCACCAACCTTGAAGTCACCCAAACTTACAATCTTAATATCTTCCTTTATCATTTTAACCAAGATATTCACTAGTCAATATATTCAGTCTGCTTCCAGTGTCAGTTTTATTATCATGACACTTTCATATATTTCATCACACAATTATCACAATGATGTAGGCCTTCATTACCTTTTGTCTGGACTATTGGAATAACCTTCTAACTATTTTCCCTTTCCTTACTTCAATTCCTTGTCCACCCAATAGCCAAAGTGATATTATTAAAGTATAGTTATGACCATGGCACTGATTTTTTCAATGAAATCATCATTTTTATTATCAAATAAAAACATTTCATTTATTTTATTAAATATTTCCCCCATATATATAAATTTTAACATATTCATTTGTTAAAATTTTGAGTTCTAAATTATCTCTCTTCTTTTAGTCCTTCTTCCCTCTTTGAGAAAGTCTGCAATTTGACATTGATTAAACATGTGAAGTCATGCAAATATATTTTCAAATTAGCCCTGTTGCAATGAAAACACAAACCAAAAAAAGTAAGAAAAATAAAGAAAGCCCAAAAATGCTCAAGTTTGCATTTATAATTCATTAGTTCTCTCTCTGGAGATGGAGATCCTTACAATATTACTGTTACTGTATGCAGTATACTCTTGGTTCTGCTCACTTCACTCTGAATATGTAAGAAATGATCCATTGTATAATCTCTATTGTATCTCAATCAGTATTAACCTATTCAGTGTGATTTCATAAGGGAGTTATGATTATTAGCAATAATTAGTGATATACCCATCTAATAATATACATTAATCTGTCATCTAAAAATAGTACAAGAATAAACATGTATTAATACATATTTCATACAAATCTTATAGGGATAATTATAGGGATGAATTCTTATGGTAGGCCCTTATAATAGGCCTCAAACTTTAATATAATGTTCATTACTTGTTTACCAGTTATGAAGTTCATTTCCTTCCCCTAATTTCCTCTGAACTTCCTTCAACTCTATATTTATGATGCTAAGAATAGTATATTTACTTTACTACAGTAACAACCAAAGAAATTAGATGAATTGAATTTATAGGAAGCATAGCAATTTTTTTTCCATTTCTCTAGATCCATTCAGTAGTATATGAATGAACAAAGGAGGCAAATGATTGGAGTAATCCAAGATTAGGGTTTGTCAGGATATAAAATGAGAGAAGATTCAAGAAGTATATAGTGAAATTGGTTCATTAGAGGATACAAATAGAAAAGGAAGGAGAGTATAAACAGTGCAGGGTATGAAGGCCTACAAAAGGAATAAGAAATAGGAAGGGATAAAAGAGAGATTGAGGATTAATAACAAGGTTGAGACTTGTAAGGCATAGGGAAAGATAAAAAAATAAAAGATTTTGGTAGATAGTGTGTGTACTATTCTATTCAGTTAATTATGTCTTCTGGTTGACACTAGACACAAGATAAGGCTTTTAATTCATTTTCCATCCAACAATATATTCACTCATACTATTTTTTACCATATTTTATCATACCATTCAATATCTAGGGCAGTATTTTCTATTGAACTGAAGTGCTGGACCATCCCATGTCTCAACCCCAGCCATCTCTGATAATAAAACTCTCTTCCCTAGTCACCTCTCCCTTTTATGTATTATTTTTCTCCTGTTGGAATATAAGCTTTTTGAGGTCCTGCCTTTTCTCTTATTTAAGCTTATATCTTCAGAACTCACCACAGTTCTTAATGTTAAGTGCTTAGTACATTTTTCCCTTTTTAATTTACTCATTCATGTGCTTTAGCTAATGGAAACTATTTAAAAAAAACTTTAGAACTGTTAAAAGAACATGAAGAAATCTTTATAATCACACTTCAAAAAAGGATTAAATAAGTAGGAAAGGAAGAAAAAATAAATTCATATTTTTTGGACCAAAATGCACATTTCCCTATTTGTGAATTAACTTTTTCAAGGATTGGGAATTAATGGATGAAATCTTTCAAACAAGACTTTGGAAGGGAGATGATGCATAGATAGAGAGTTACACTCCTCCCTGAACTGTGCATAAACAAAAGGGAGCTATTGTTTTTCTGATCTCATTTTGATTAGGTCATTGGGAAAGTATTAGGAGTACATTTGGAAGTACTGATTTTTTTTTTTTTTTTTTTTTTTTTTAATTTGGGCTTGGAAACAAATCAAGATTTGCCCTTGGAGATGGGGCACTCTAAGTTAGCAAAAATATGTTTTTAAATTGATGAATTTTGAAATATGGGTGAATTTATAGGAAATAGAAGAAATAGAGAAAGCTATCAGAAAGTAACTAAACTAAGCTAAACAAAACTAAAATTTAAAGAAATGAAGGAACATTAACAAAAGAGTAACAAAATACTCGAGGAGTTTAAGATTCCAAGAAACTAATGTTTCTATTTGAAAAAATAAAAATTAATTGTAGGTAGATAAAATTATCATTATTTATAGATGAATTAATGGTTTACTTAGTAAACCCAGAAAATCAATGAGGAAACTAATGGAAATTATTAGTAGCTTTAGTAAATATAGCAGGAAAACATCCAAATGAAGAAATTAAGAAATGCAGATACTAAACAATTTTTAGAAGTGTTAGCTATAGCTATGAGAGAAATTAAAGGTATAAATATTAGCACAGTAAAAATAAAATTGTCCCTATATGTAGATGACATGATGGTTTATTTAGAAAGAAATCACAATCAATGAAGACACAAATGGAGATGATTAATAGCTTCAGTAATATATCTAAAAATCAGAACATAAAATAAATGTTGAAAATCACCATCATCTCTAATTAATAATACTAAGAAAAATGATGATGAAATGACAGAGAATTCACAATAATTAGAAAATGTGCAAAATATTTGGCTATTAAATTACAAAAGCATGCAAAAGGCTTTTGTGAATGTACCACAGATAAACAAAGCATTTTAAAATTTCTTATTAGGTGCTGGACACTCAGTATTTGTGATTAAAAAAAAAAAAAAAAGGGAAAAAGCTATCCTTGTCTTCAAAGAGTTCCCAGTCTAATGTGGGAGATAACATACAAATGACTACACAAAAGATATATACAGATAGTATTGAACATGTTTGAAAAGGGAAGGCCCTTAGGGGAAAATATTTAAGGCATATTGGGAAAGGCTTTTTATAGAAGGTGCAATTTTAGCTGAGACTTTAAAAAAGTTGAAAGATCCAGAAGAAGGAGATGAAGAAGGAGAGAATTTATGGAATGGGGGACAACAGTGGAAATATACCAGTTGGATGATGGAGTCTCTTGTATAAGAAACAGAAAGGGAGTCAGTGTCATTGCACTATAGAAGGAAGTTAGTTGTAAGAAGACTGAAAATTGGGAAGGGACCAAAATTTACAAAACTTTAAAATCAGAGAATTTTATATTTTCCTGAAAGTAACAGGAAGCACCAGAGTTTACTGATTGTGAAGGAAGGATGTGACTTCATCTGACCTACACTTTAGCAAGATAATGACAATTGAATGGAGGACAGATAACACACTGGAATGAGATAGGACATAAGGAAGAGAGACCACCCAGAAGACTATCACAATTATAAAAGCATGATGTGGTCCTGAACCAGGATTGTGGTAGTAGAGAAAATAAGAGAGAAGTGATGAAAGTAGAAGGTAGAATAGGATGTCATAACTTATTAGATATGGTGGGTAAGAGAAAATAAGGAGTTAAAGATGAAAATTGTTTGTAATTGAAAAAAAAGTTCTTTTGAGGAGTCAACAGTCTAGAATCTTTTGCAAAACAATGAATTAAAGAAGTAGGAATGAAGAGGCAATAAGAGTACTAGATCTTAAACTACATTATTAAGTAATAAGCATAAAATTGTTTGATACTATTTAAAAAGTGGGATGTAATTCAGTTTAAAAAACTAGCTAAGTAAGACCTAGAAGCAATTGAATCCCAAAGCCCAGTTTATGCTGTATCTTTTACATACGCAGTCTATAAAATGCATATTTTCTCTCATTGGGTGTGACATTATTTGAATCTATTGTCAACTAAATAGTCTTTGCAGAATAATTTAGTTTGACAATAATATATGTGTGTGAATGTGCATATAAATATGTGTGTATATAAGTTTCTGTGTGCAATATACGTTATAGATTGTAAGCTCCTTAAGAATAGGGAATGACAGGGCAGCTAGTTGGTATAATGGATAGAGCATCAGCCCTGAAGTAAGGAGAACCTGAGTTCAGATTTGGCTTCAAATACTTAATACTTCCTAGCTGTGTGACCCTGGGCAAGTCATTTAACCCCAATTACCTCAGCAAAAAAAAAAAAAAGAAAAAAAAAGAATAGGGAATGGGTCATTTTTTGTATCTCTAGTGTCTGACACATAATAGAAACAAGTTACAGCTTGAAAGAATTCTATCATCTAGAAAACAATAGATGCAACATCAGCATTTATTTGTGAGATATTGTTACCATATTGCACACATTTTTACATCCATTGTGTGTGGGGAAGTAGATACTCAACCATGGTTTAGTGAAAGTATAAAATGTGAAGTATTTAAAGAAGTGAAGTTAGTCTTGAATTCTACTGTAGTGTGTTTGGACACAGTTCTATTTTGTGAACCATTTTATACTCTTCAGACTGAAGGTTTTCTGAATATAGACTTCAAAGTTGTAGCTGCCTTCAGTTCATACTACATTGGCAGAGAAAACCTCCTCCCCTTCTGCTACTCAATTCTCCACTTTGAACTATGTTAGTAACTAATCTGTTCTCCTTGACGGATCTAACAAGGGCATATATGACACAAATAATTCTTGGTGCTTTTATGGGAACTTTCATCTTGCACTCTTCTCTTTAGCCACTAAAAGAACATTTGAGAATGAATTCAGAGGAGAAGTTATGATATAAAAGGACCCTCACAGACATTTTAGGTGGCTAATCAGGTGTGTCTTTGCCTCTTCACTTTAAGCTTCATCAATTTTAGTGGTTCCTTTTTCCTCATCCATCTAGTCCATCCACCGATTCTACAAACTTTGAACATGAATTAAAACTTTATACACACACACACATGCACATGCACACACTTATATTATATACATATGTACATATATATGCATATATATATATATATACATATATATATATATAATGTGTGTGTGTGTGTGTGTGTGTGTGTGTAAAACACTCACATATACTTAAGAAGTATGGCATGGATAGAGGGTTAGTCTTGCACTTAGGAAAATCTGAGAGAAGTTACACTGTGTAACTTTAGGAGCATTACTTCATCTCTCCCCAAAAATAAGTGCCAGTATATATTGGTAGAGGAATTTTCTTCACTGGGGGGTTAACTATTTAATAATAGATTCTATAAAAGACAGCAACAACAAATGAATGTAAAAATGTGTGCAATATGGTAACAAAACCTCACAAATAAATGTTGATGATTTTTTTCTACTGTTTTCTAGTAGATGAAATTCTTTCAAGCTGCAGCTTAGTCAATTATTAGTAAAACCAAAAAATAATACTAGGCCCTTCAGAGTTTTTGAGGAATTAGTAATTCAAATACTTTGTGAGAGTTTTATAAATCAGTAGTTATAATAACAGCTGGTCCTCATATAGCACTTTATGGAAACATATATTCTCTTTATATAAATAAGTTGAACTTATTTAAATTTAAACATACATATCCATATTTATATATAGGTACATATGGGTATGTATATGTGGATAAGCCATACAATTCCAATAGGCTTGGAATTGGAAAATGCCATTCACATCCAGAAAGAGATCTATGGAGAATGAATGTGGATTGAAGGATAGTATTTTCACCTTTTTGTTTGTTTTTTCTTTCTTGTGTTTTTCCCCTTTTGATCTGATTTTCCTTCACAACATGACAAATATGGAAATATGTTGAGAAGCTCTGCACATATTTAACCTATATAAGATTGCTTGCTGTCTTGGGGAGGGGAAAGACAAGGGAAGGAGAGAGAAAAATTTAGAATACAAAGTTTTACAAAAATGAATGTTGAAAACTATTTTGCATGTATTTGGAAAAATAAACATAGATATAAGCAAAAAATCTCTTTGGGGTCTCCCTCGATAATTTTTAAGGATGCAAAGCTCCTGAGACTAAACAAGGTTTGAGAACTACTAGAATAGTTGATAAAGAGCCAATATCACAGCCAGAAAAACCTGGGTTCAAGTCTTACCTCTGACTTATTCTATCTATTGTCTCCAACTATACAAATCACTTAGGCTTTTGCTTTGAGAATCTAATGTTCTTGATTAGAGTTAGCTCTCTAAAACGTAAGTCATAGAGAAGATGAGCAGTTCTGATTCATGAAATTCCTTACAATAGAATCATAGTCATAACCCTAATCCTTATTTTTTAAATAACACTGGTATTTTTCCACTATTGAAGCCATGTTTTCTTTTCTTTACTTATCTTGGAGTGAAGGTATTAAAAGAATACTAGGTGTCAGTGTCAGTGCTAAGTGCTAAAGATACAAATACAAAAAAATGAAAAAAAAAATCCTACTTGCAGTGAGCTTACATTGCAGGGAAGAGACAAGTGCATAAATATGAAGTTAATAAATCTAAATTTATACAAAGTAGTTAAATGCCACAAGGTTTCAAAAGGATGGCATTTGTACATAGGGAAAACAATAAAGAATTCATGTAGAAGATGGTACAGGATCAATGCCTTAAAACAAAGTAAAGATATTTTAAAGACAGAGACAAAGAGAAAAATCATCCTAGGCTCATAGAACAGTCAGTGCAGCAGTAGGAAGATAGGGAAAGGAGGACATTAAGAATGCCTCCTTCACTTACTACATTTCTATGATGTAGGCAATGTGTGCCTAATAGGAAGATATAGCCATTTACAAATGGAAGAAATCAGTCAATCAACAACAACCAATTAAATATTACTATGTCCCAAACACTGTGCTTAAGAGTTGAAGGTACAAAGATAGGAGAGAACTATCCCTGTGCTCAAGGGATCCACATGCTAGGGAGAAACTGTGTAAATAACTACTTGTGTAAATATTATATATAGAGTAGCTAGGATGTAAACTCAGAGAAGAGATTACATGAGTTCTGACAGCCTTAATTCTTGTCAAGGTTAGTGAAAAGTCATAGTGGATTAAGAGAATAATTTTAAAGGTAGGAATGAGATTGTATTTGCCTACTGAGTTCTGGTCAGACAGAATGAGAAATAGATTTCAGTACCCAGAGAATATAGCAATAATGTGGAAACGCTCTAAATGGAAATATTTTTATTCAAAGAATTATTTGGAAGATAAAGATTTCAGGAAACAAGAGTAACATGTCCCATGGAATTCTGTACTGTAGGTGAAATAATGAGTTCTTAGAACCTGTGTTCTATTTTCTAGAGGTCTAAATTTCTAAGGACTTAGTTCAGTTTAACAAGTTTAATTGTCTGTTATGTGCCAACTTATCAAGCCCTACTCTTGATTCATGGCTATATGCAAGTCATTTAAGTTTCCAGTGTTTTGGGTAACTCCCTAAATTGTGGATTAGATAGTGATCTAGATCAATGGGAGAGTTTCTTGTCAAAAGCCCCCATTACTTTTCTTTGGTGAAAGCTCCTTATCTTTAAAGAGCTTATGTTTTGGTGATAAAGCTTACCAAAGGTAAGTAATATGGCAAATAATTTGAAGCAACTTGGCAACAAAATATGCTGTCAATTTAATTTGTCTTTTGTTTCTTCAAATGTTCTTCATCTGTTCCCTTCTCTACTAGCTCACTTGCTCCTTCTCCTGTTACAACCCTGTCTCCATAGCCATCCTATATTCTATTCTTACTCTCAATAGAAAGTAAAATCCTGCTAATGTATTAGATGATATATAAACTGCTCCTTTATATCAGGTTAAAGTGAGACATCAATCAACTGATCAGAAGGCATTAAGGGCCTACTACCTGCAAAAAATTTTTACATTGCATATACAAGGGAGAATGTTGAGGCAGCCATAGTGGTATAGGGGGATTTGTTGTATTCAGGGTAGAGGTGCAGAGAAGAGAGGCAGGGCTGATTCATTCTTGTTCTTCCTGAGTTTTCCTTAATAGGAGCCTGAGGCTCTGGAATATGCTTAAGGCTGTGTTCCATTGAGACTCCACAGGGATAGGGGTGACCTGCAAGTGGTCACATTTCCTGTCCCACTGACATGTTGTCTGTGGGTCAAAGAATGGGCCCCAGATGACTTCTGCTCTTATAGCTGATGCCATGGGTTTGGGAGGTTAGAGCGCATATGGAATTAAAACTAGGCTCTAGTGTATTTCTGTCACTATAATTGAATTCTTTTAACAGCTTATACCAGAAAGCTCAACTGTATCCAACACAGATCAAGGACCTATGAGTAACACAACTTAAAACCAAATCTCTGATCACAGAAGCAAAGACTTCAAAAGTCATCAAGCAGATTCTTGATAACCATGTGTTGATCATCTTGTAGTGGGCATTATTTCTTAGGTATGGATTGGTCTAGAAGGGCTCTGAGGTCCCTCCCAAAGCTGATATGATAAGGTAAGAACATGAGCTGGGGGCTAACTTTCTTAGATAGTCATCTAAGAAACCACCATGGACTTCAGGTATACTTTTTTATCATTTACTTGGATTAGGAACAGATGGGATGGGAATAAATATTCATTGACTCAATCCATTTTAAAATAGTTCATCTCATTATTTTATACCAACCTTACTATGTTCATTCCTATGAAAACCAAGGACTTTTGTATTTAAAGATGTAAGACCCAAGCAGGTTCATTCATAAGTGTTATGAAGAGGGATAAAGATTTCCATGAAATTTTTAAATGTATCTGAGATTAGCCACCAATTCACAGCATATGGTGTGACATCTCTATCTCCAAATGAAATCTTGAGGAAAGGGTTTGAGGTATTTATAGTAAAGGTTACTTTTGAGCAAAGTCTGATGGAAGTGTAATTTTCAGTGTCCCTACAAAAATGTGGTGAAAGTTCACTGCAGGTGGAGCACAGAAATAAACAGAGGATTGGCACATGTATGAGCAGGACTTAGAAAAGCATTTTCATTGATAATCTGTCAGCATCAATTGTGCTTTTTTTCCTTCCCTTCTTGGAAGTTATTCTCTGGTACCAATTTCTAGTCGAGGAGAATGACGTTGATTATAGATAATTGAGATTGAACTTTTGGGGCAATTTTAAGGTGACTTTAAAGTGTAGCTTATCCCTTCATATTTTACTTGTTGGTATTTTAAAATATAATGATAATGATCTCACATTTGCAGCTAGGGTCTGCTAAAAGAATTTCCAATTACTGTAGAATCCCTGTCAAAGACATATACTGGATTTTTTTATTTATTTATTTATTTTTTTGGGTATCTTCTACTAAGGATGTGATTTGACTTCTTTCTCACTACTCACAGCTTTATTTTGTTACAATTTCATAAATTTTTAAGAATAAAAGTATACCAAAAGAGATACTATGAAAGAGATCAAGTTCTTTCTTTGCCAGAAATGATGCTATCTCTGGGGCTAACTGTGGCCTCTATTTAGTAGGATGCAATAACATCATATAGCAATATAGGGTAGAAACTGAAGAATTTCTTTGGCTACTGAAGCTACAAAAAAGAATTTCAGTAGGCAGAATGTAATTATCCAAGTTGGACTTAAGCCAAGATGAAGAGGTTAATGTCCTTACTAACATCCATCCTAATTGAAGAAAATTGAAACCAACATGAACTAGTTCTCCAAAATGTGATTCATCTACTTTCCCTTAGGTTGTTTTTTATTTTATTTTATTTTCTAATTAAAATAGTCTACTAACCATGGACCTGGTTTTCTCTTAGTCCCAAGTATTCTGACATATTAACATAGTACCAATCTTAGTGAATGATAGAGTGTGTTGTGACCAATAATCAAAAAATTCCAATATTTTCTGCTTCTGTATATTGGAAAAGTTAATTGGAGAAAAATATATGACTTATTAAATTATCAATCACAGAAGTGGGAATAAAATCTGAGTGTTCAGAATGTGTTGTCAGCTTTATCTAGTTCTATGGTTTTAGGTAAAATTATGGGGACATTTCAGGCTGCCAAATAATAAGTATTTAAGTATCTTCTCGATGCCAGGCACTGTTATAAGTGCTAAAGATACAAAGAAAGGCAAAAGGCACTCAAGGAACTCACAATCTAATGAGAGACATAATTTGCAAACAAATATGTACAAAAAAGATCTATAAAATATAAAAATAGGAAATTATTAACAGAGGGAAGCATTAAAATTAAAAGGAATTGAGAAAAGTTTCTTGTAGAAAGTGGGATCTTAGTTGTGTCTTGCAGGAAACCAATAAATTCAGGAAGAATAAATGAAGTGGGAAAGAATAACAGGGATGGAGGTATTTGAGAAGAGAAGAGAGAATATTTGAAGGTGATGGCTAAGTTGAAATCAACAAGCCTTGGCAAAAGATTAGATATAAGGAGGTGAGAGAATGAAAAGTAGAGAATGACACCTAGATTGTGAGACTGAGCAACCAGGCAGATAGTAACATCCTAAACAGAAATAGGCAACTTGGAAAACTGAAGGGTATTGGGCAAAAATTAATGAGTTCACAAATCACTATTGATCAGAGAAATGCAAATTAAGACAACTCTGAGATATCATTACACACCTGTCAGATTGGCTAAGATGACAGGAACAAATAATGATGAATGTTGGAGGGGCTGTGGGAAAACTGGGACACTGATGCATTGTTGGTGGAGTTGTGAAAGAATCCAACCATTCTGGAGAGCAATCTGGAATTATGCCCAAAAAGTTATCAAAATGTGCATACCCTTTGACCCAGCCCTACTACTACTGGGCTTATATCCCAAGGTAATACTAAAGAAGGGAAAGGGACCTGTATGTGCCAAAATGTTTGTGGCAGCCCTTTTCATAGTGGCTAGAAGCTGGAAGATGAATGGATGTCCATCAATTGGAGAATGGTTGGGTAAATTATGGTATATGAATGTTATGGAATATTATTGTTCTGTAAGAAATGACCAACAGGAGAAATACAGAGAGGCTTGGAGAGACTTACATCAACTGATGCTCAGTGAAACGAGCAGAACCAGAAGATCATTATACACTTCAACAATGATACTGTATGAGGATGTATTCTGATGGAAGTGGATATCTTCAACATAGAGAAGAGCTAATCCAATTCCAATTGATTAATGATGGACAGAATCAGCTACATCCAGAAAAGGAACACTGGGAAATGAATGTAAACTGTTATTTTTACCTTCTGAATCCAATTCTTCCTGTGCAACAAGAAATTTGGTTCTACACACATATATTGTATCTAGAATATATTGTAATATATTTAACATGTATAAGACTGCCTGCCATCTGGGGGAGGGGGTTGGGGGAGGAAGGGAAAAAAATCTGAACAGAAGTAAGTGCAAGGGATAATGTTATAAAAAATTACCCATGCATATGTGCTGTCAAAAAAAAGTTATAATTATAAAATAAAATAAAAATTAAATTAAAAAAATTAATGAGTTCAGTTTTTTATTTATTGAATTAACAATGTCTATAGAACATCTAATTTGAGATATCTGATAGATGATTAAAAATGTGAGATTGAAGATCAGTAGGCAAAAGGACAAAAGACCAAAATACTCTTTTTGAAAATATTTAGCTTCCTCCCACCCTAAACATATTTAATGCTGGAAAGTTTTGTGTTTTTATTGTTTTTCTGTTTGATGTATAGGAAGCATAAATGTCTCTTTTATGTTTACATGATTCTTGAAGATCTAAATATTTGTAAAAATTCATATGATTTATATATCTGATAAAAGGTTCACAGTAGGTAAAAACACTTTAAATATTGCCAAAGACCCTTACTATTGTATGATCCTAGAAAATCATTTAACCTCTTCAAGACTGTTTTCTTATGTGTAAAATGTAATTATTCTTATAGAGTTGTTGTGAGGATGAAATGAGATAACATATATATATATATATATATATATATATATATATACATATGTATATTTGTATATATATACATATTTGTATATATATACATATATATATGAAATGTTTTGCAAATATTAAAACATGATATAAGTGCTATTATATTATTATTATAAAATAGATGTGTTTCCCAGCACATAACCCATCATTAAAACTTCATTCTTCTGAGAAGGAAGTCTTTAGTTACTATTTCATCCTTTCAGTTAGAAGTCATGGAATTGAATTTTACTTTTTTAATGCTCAAATGCTATAATATTTCTCATATTTCTGTCCTATTTGTAAACAATTGTTTCCTGAAATATTGCTAGGTAAGGAGCTGGTAATTAACATTTGAGAATAATATAAAAAGGCTTGGGTTCACATCTTGACTTTGACACATATTAGTTATATTAACCATAGACAATTCAATTCAATTAAGTTGAATTCAATAAACATTTATTAAGTACCTACTGTGTTCTAGGAACTGTGCTAAGTGCTAGGGGGTACAAACAGAGGCAAAAGAACAGCCTTTACCATAAAGGAACTTACAGTCAAATGGGAAGGGGGATAACATACAAACAAATACATAAAAAATAAACGATATAAAGGATAAATAAAAATAATTAAAAGAGAGACAGCATGGGAATTAAAAGAAATCAAGGAAGCCTTCCCATAGTCATTTAATCTCTCAAGAGCAAAACAATTCTCTTAAGACTTGTTATTTTGCCATCCAAGAGGGAGTTTCTGTATTGGGACTTCCTAATACCACTAAAATCCTACTTTGGCTTTTTTCTCTATCTTTTTCACATTTGAACTCAGGTCACTGTCTCTGGGCTATGATTAGTGAACTTTCACTTTGTATTACCCTTTCCTAGGTTTAACATGTCACTTTCTAAACAAAGTCAAGTTATACTGCCTATATTCCAGTTTTCTCCTAAATCTCATAAGAACAGAACTCATACTGCAACCCTGGTGAAATTGATGAATTTTCATTTTATCATGCAAAATCATGACCCCCCCAATGTTACTTCATAGACCTCCCCAGAAGATGCTGCCTGCAACTTCTCTGATGCCTTTTTCCACTCACTCTTGCTTTCAAACTTTTGCTTATCTGTATGTATTCTTTTTCTCTTTTAGAATATAAACCTCTTGAGGACAGGGACTATATTACTTGTTTGTATTATCAGCATATAGCACATAATAAATAATAATTAATTAAATGCATAAAGAATAAATAAATAAACAAATCCATTCATCTGGATGCCCTTTCTATTTTTCTCAACTCCTTCCCATATTTATTGTTTAGCAAGTGAATTTTTACATTTCTTGCTACCATGGAAATAGTTTATTCATTTCATTATTACAATTAAAAACATTTAAAAATTTTTTTAAGCCACAATCGGTTTTCTGCTATTTTCTCTTCTGAACTGAACAACTCAACATTAGAATCTTGTCCTATGACCCAGAGGAGATGACAATCTGACAATAGCTGCTAAACCCAAAGAGAAATAAAGTCAAAGCTATGTTTATGGACAATGATGCTTTGCCTTCTGTGAGTTTTACTTTTTTTTTTCATCATGTTTGAAATTCTGCTGTAATGGAATACAGATTAAGAACCCATGGTAGAAAGTAGAAAAGATTAAATTATGATGTGGTATATGAACATAGACAAAAGGAAAATGTGTGAAAAATGGAAGTGACAAGGTTATTTTGATAGCTTGTTTATTTGAGATTATTGTACCAGCTTGTTGCATTGTGAACTACAGAGGGACCAACAAATTGGCTTGAAGAAAATGTCTTACATTCACTAATTTCACAAACAAAGAAGAAATTAAAAAAAAAAGTGATTGATGTTCAAAATAAATTTTCACACAGATCTGCTTGGCATCTTGTTAGGATGGGAGTCAGAAATGCTTTAAAACTAAAAGTACCACTCATGCAGAATTGCCAACCCAATTTAAACATCTATTTTTATTCCTGATATCTTGTAACAAATATTTTCTGTCATGAAATTTGTAACTCAATTTTCTACCCAAACAAGTTAAAATAATTTCAAAAAAAAACTTTTGATTAGCAACTTTGGAGTTGTACCAAACTCTAAACATTTTAGGAATCTCTTCTTTGGGTATTCATTAAAATATTCACCAAATTCTTTCCTGCTCCTTCAAAATCATAGCAAACGTGCACTTTCTCTGTTGTCCTTAATATAATCATCTTTGCATTATCACTGTGGAGACTGCACTTGTCATTGCCATTAAGGTATTTCTAAACCAAACTCTTACACCTTATGGCAACAGTAGTTACTGTGTGCTCAAAGAATCTAAACAGATTTATCATTAATTAGAGCTTAATCAAGAAATAGAATATATTCAATTTTTGATAATGCAATAGTAGAAGGAGGAGGACAGAGGAGTTAGAGACCCTAGAGTGATCCAACCCAAACCCCTCTATACAAAATAAGAAAAGGTTAAGTTGTTTGCTCAAGACTAATACAGTTTCTGTGCAGAGATGGTACTTAAAATCTAGACCTCTTGACTCCTACTCTAGTGCTCAAAGAGCCCCACCCTGTGTTTTGTGTTAGCTTCTTCATTGACCTCTTCCTTTTAGTACAGTTAATCAAGTTACATATGTTTCTGGAACAGATGTATTTAGATTAAAAGATCACCATATTCTTTAGAAAGACTTAAAAGAATGTCAATTTTCATGCACGTCAGAGGAGAAAAAATGCTGTGCTCAGAATGTCAGCATGATAGTTACTTTATTCTATTAAAAGAATTGATATCATATGTATTTAGGAATTTAGCTCCCAGTATCAGTTCTCCAATAGTAAATTCATATTTACAGATAAAGAAATAGCTAACATTTTCCTCTATATAGTGCTCTTAAAATGAAGTCACAAATGACAAGCATCTCTTAAATGCAAGTTTTAGGATATATTGCAGTCGTATACATTCTACATCTGTTGATAAAATCACACACAGGAGTTACTGGCATTGACAGTGGCAATGCTGAGACTCTGCTAGATCATGAAATATCCTCAGACACAATAATGGAAGATTTCATTTTGTTCATTTTAATTAATTTATTTATTTGGAAATTGATAATTCCTCCAAGGCATTAATGATGGATCCTATTAGCCAGAATATGCCAGTCTCTGTCAATTCTTATTAAGCTGGAGTTTAAATTTTTTTTTTTTTTTTTTTTTTGATTTACAAATGGAAGAGACTTTTGAGATGACCTAGGTCAATCACCTCATTTTGAAGAAAATGAGGCCCAGAGGAGTTAAGTGACTTACCCAAAATGCATGTATATAGTACTAAGTAACATAGACAAGATTTATACTAAAGAACCCTATCTCTAAGTCCAGTACTCCCTCTACTGTACTACACTATTTTATAATACATGGATTTTAGTTGGTTTCCTTAAGGAACATAATTCTCACGTTGTTATTGTTTTATTTCTTCTCCCCACACCCAGTCATTTGCTACTAAAGGAGAAAGTTAAATTTTGTCTCTAATCTCTAAACCATCAATGCTATTTTTTTCCTCATTGCCTTTCAATTGTGTTAGGTTTCCCTATCAGCCTATGGGGATTCACTTAGGTACTATTATTTGCCAGAGTCCAATTAGATTACTTATTGGATGGCAGCCAACCAAAGTTGAATGTGGTAATTACACCTGAAATCTTACATTCAGCTTCAGAAGTATCTGGTTGAACAGAACTAAGCTTTCTTTTTGTCTATTAAAACTACTACCTCATTCAACCTGATTACATTACCTGAAGCTGCTGAAAATAAGTTTGATTTTTTTGAGTGAGAGAAATGTATGATTTGGTAGTGAAATGTAATAATGGATGTAGTGAAATTCAAGTGACATGTAGAATACATTACTGAAATTTTCCTGACATATTCAAAGATCAGTGGTTATAACTTCTGTATGTGAAATTGGAAATGAATTTTTGGTTATTCATGCCCCTAGAATTAAGGATTAAAAGGACAAACTCTATTTCTTTACGCTAAGCATATTTCCTTATATGCCGTTCATTTCCAATATTATGTCCATTTGCTACTCACTTTGGTAATAAAACTTTTGGTTTTTAATCATACACCCATTTCCCTGGGGTAAAAACAACCCCAAACAAAACAAAACAAAATAAACAAGCACAACAATAACAACATCAAACTGTGGAAGAACATCCAGATAAAATTTATCTGAGAAAATAAAGCTGTGATTTGATTAGTTTCTCTTTTGAGCTTTCTCATCAGAGGTTTAATTTAGCATTTGTTTTCCCTGTCTTTCTTTCCCTGGGGATAAAATAATGATGCTTCTGACATAAGTTTTTATATGTTGATTTATCCATCATTTTATTTTAATATTTACCAAATAAGCTATATTTCATAGGTTTACCTCTCCTTTATGCCACTATAATATAAATCTTTTTTTTCTTAAAGAATATTTGTTTCTTACTTAAGAGATTAAAATTAAGAACAAGATTCCAATTTCTTTAAGCAATCTTCCTACCTGCCTCTTAAATACATACTGTGAAATCCTTCAACTTTTATAAAATCTATCACATAAGTAATTTTGTGGGGAGGGGTTACAAAGTAATTTTTTTTGTCAAATTACTGATTAACTTCACATATCATTGAAATTGGTCAAATGTTGAACCATTCTGTTTTAATTTTGTTATTAATATTAAATAAATTTAGGAACACTTTAAGAAACTTCAGACAAAGCTATCAGAAACCTTGGGAATCTACTTTTGGTATCTTTTTTTTTTTTTTTTTTAAGCTGAGATAGTCAAGTGTCTTTACACTTAATTTAGGTTTAATATGTCCTCAAATATTTTGATTTGTTAAAGTCTGTCATATTTAGAATTATGGAATGCAAAAAGATAGCTAAGAGATTAATGTGATTTAGAGTTTTCATTTTAGATGTAAGGAAACTTAGTCATGGAGCATGATCTATCTAAGATTCAAAGTTATCATAGTACCAGTACTATTATACTGGGAGCAATATATTATCCTTAGAGTTGTCTCCCTTCTTAATTTTTAAGCAATATCATATCTATTTTCAGGATAATTTTATCTACCTGTTTCTTTTACCCTTGTCCCAATGTTATTTGATAAGAGTCATTAGATCTCTAACATTCTTTATACACTATTAAAAGTACTTTTAAAAAGTAACATCTTATTTTGCAAAGTAAAGCAATCATCAATGGTTCAAATTCAAGTTGAAAGAGCTCTCAGTGTTAGCAGTATTCTGAATTGGCCCAATGTACTTTCAGCTTTTTGTACAAATGAAAGATAGTGCGCACACAGGCACACACACACACATAATAGATAACTGAAGTATTTCATTTTGAAATGCAATATATTCCTTTAACAGTCTTTTTAACTTCTTAATTCCATTTTATTTAAGATAATATTAAAAGTAGTTTCTGAACTACTTAGTGATTGAGCAACTATTGGTAGAGGAATATGTTCCAAAAAACTAACAGGAAGGGGGAAAAGTAAGAGACAAAAAATTGGCTACAGCTAACCCAAACAAAAATCATTAAAATATCTTTGTACATTTGAATTTACATATTAAACTTGGATGTATCTTTTAAAGGAAATACCAATGAATCCAAGCAAGAAACTATGTTTTATTAGTTTTTATCCTAAATTGTAAGTTTCACTAAGTAATCCAATTTAAGAACATGTTCTACTGTCTTCAATTGTGATTTAAATGTTCTATTTAATATAAATGCCTTATAAAATTTTAATGCTACAAAGAATTATTACCTTTGAGATATATTCATTTATACGTATATTACTTGGCCTAGAATGTTGCTTATATGTGGTTAAGATTTCAAACCTCATGAGATTGCTTTAACACCAGCTTGTCAGTGATCTCTGGTACTGGGAATACTTATGTCAATTTGAAGACAACATAATTTAGTACATAGAAGTTTTAGTGTGTGTGTGTGTGTGTGTGTGTGTGTGTGTGTGTGTGTGTGTGTTATTGTCTGTTTTAATCACTACACAAGTAATATGGAAGTGATGCCAAACCATTCCCTCTAATGGTCAGAAAAACAAAGTCACTTTACATCCCAAGTTCTCCACATTCTCCCATTAATAAAATTGGATGTGAATACCCTAATTTGTGAGCTACATAACTCCTTTGTTTCTTTGCAATAGATGCTGTATGAAACTGTCCTTCATATCTAAAAGACAGTATTGCTTCTCTATAATACAGCCCATTATATACCATTCCAATGTAGGGCTTTTGTAGTCTGGCTCAGAGCTCCATTCATGTCCATTCTAATAAAGACTCCTTTGTAACATGTGCATTGGTACAACTTTCCAAATCTAGGATTCGTGGGGGGTTGGGAGAAAGTATATTAGGAAGAAAAGTGAAATGTTTGGGAAGGTAGGTTTTTATTCATAGACTTAAAGTGGTGATATAAAGATATTATACTATTTGCAAGGAGTGAAATGCTTTGTATAACTCTAATTTCTAAGTAGTTGACTAAAGTGTCTTATTCCTTAAAGGTGTTTGCTTACTTATTACATTTTTATATCCTTTGCCTCTGTTTTTTTATTTTTTTTTATTTTATTTTTTATTTTTTTTAAGGTAAGACATGCATGTTTCTCTGGAGATCAAAAATTTCCATAAGTTACTTTTTATCAAATAAAACATTTGTAGGCACACAAAGATTTTTGGGTTTTAGAGTTAAGGTTCTCAATCTCATCCATATAATGTTGTAGAGGAGATTGAATTCGATTTTTAAAGAAAAGACATTTTTACCCAATTTCATGTAATATCTAATTTGATTCTGTGTCATTTTCCCTTTCTATTACAGAAAAAAAAATTTCCATAGTAGAAGAAAGTCAAACTAGAGATTATATTAGGCTGAGGCAAATGGTATTCACCTTTTATAGTCCCTATGTTTTATAATGAAGATACTTCATTGAAACAATGATGCATACTTCAAGAGTTCCCTGGAGAGCCGTGAATCCTGTTTGGAGAGATTCATGAATATGTGTATTAGCACAATCCAACTGGAACTTGCCCTTAAAAAACGAACCACAAGAGAAGCTGATCAGTTTCCGCTTATGTATATAATCAGAAGGTTATCATATTATCTCTCTCTCCACAGGGAAAAGCAGATGCGTACTTTTCTACCGCTTTAAGATGAGAAATGCCAAAGGAAACAACAATCCTTTCCCCTTTAGTGATGTTCATTACTTGAAACCCACAGAAAGACCTTTTTAAAATAGGTAAAAAGAGCAAGAGAAAGGGGTATATTATCTAATTTTATAAATGAACTTTTTTGCATAACAGTACTCATAGAATAAATCTTAAAAACATAACATCTGTATCAATTTAGCCAAAGCCATTAATAAACCTGCAGTGAATTCAAAGATGGCAAGGGAATGCAAAAACATGAGACAAACATTTCACTGAGTCAAAGCTTGCAAAGATATACATGAAACTCCCTGTGTCCTGAAGATGAATGAGGGACACTTGGCGGTTCTTGAAGTAGTAGTTTATTTAAAGTACAAAGAATTCCGTGAAAAATATTTCTGGCCAGCAGTTGGTGCCCAGCTTTCAAGAAAAATGGCAGACCACCACTAAGCTAGTGACAATGACAAAGAATATCCAGGTAGATTTGCAGATTTATCTTTAGGTTGGTAGCTCCCTGAACTCTAAACAAAAGGGAGAATAGAGAATCACTTTAACATTTTTTGGAAATAAATGAGGAAAGAAGCTAGTATTTGAAGACTTCTGAGTGTTGTTAAATTGTCATCACTTATGCTATTATAACCAAATATATTAAAACATGTGAGTAGTAATGCTAGAGAAAATCTGAAGAGATCTATCAATAGATTTGGGGAAATGGTAATAATATACTTAGAAAAGGACCTTAAGTGATTGTTTATATACCATTATCCCTATTGTAGGAAGTGTGCTCTGGCTCAACAAATGTTAGCATTGGCAGCATGTAGTACAAAAAAGGGTAGAGAGAGCTGGAGGGAATAGAGAGATACGTATGGCCTTAAAAAAAAAAAGTACACAATTATATTAAAGTTTCAAAAAAAAAAAAAAAGAAAAAAAAACTTAATGACTGACTGACATGTTTAATTTAAGCTGTCAGATATTCATTATATTCATTACTTAGACATCCATGATAATGGTTGCCAGAAACTCTTTTAAGATACCATTTCTACTCACCCATAGGCAGAGTTTCTTTTTCTTTTTTAAAAGTGTGTCAGGTGTTTAACATTGACTCATATTCTAAAATTTCTGAATTTAAAAGCTTTCTAAGTCTCTTAGGCCCTAAAAGCCTATTTATTTCATATGGGGCTAAGAGAACACTATGGAAAGGGATATAACCTTCTAAGTGTACATTTGAATCATTCCTGACTTTGTAGAAGAAATAACATTCATGTTAACAGAAGATTAGTGGCTCCTAAAATTAAAACATTTTATTTAGCAATAGTTCCAAAAATGTTGTACAAATATCTTTATGTATATATGAACTGGTTCAGGATGCCTGGCTCAGGATTTTGCCCATTTTCTTGGATTTTTCTATCTTCATGCACGAAACAAAAGGAATCATACAAAACACAAAACACTTCGCAATAAATTTGTGTCCATAGTTGGAAATGGGTCTTCCAATGCAGAAAAAAAAAAAAAAAAAAAGTAAAAGATAATATGGACAAAAACTAACAATCAGTTTTATTTGGAACATGGGGTGTATATATAAATATATATATGTAATTTGTATATACATACATATATATATATATATATATATACATAAACCTGTATGTATATATACATGCATATGTACATATATAGTATATACACATATTATATATGTGGGCATATATAGATACACACACATATATATAAACATTCACTTTTACAATTTAGATCTTAGTCTTTGTTACAAATTATACATATTACTTATAATAATAGTGCTTTTTCATAATCTGAAGAAGTAAAATTAGAAAGAGTATTATGCTTACTAACCCCATATAAGTTTGTCCCTTCCTGCTGATAATCGTCCCATACCAAAAAATCCAAATATTATAATGAAGAAAGTAGTCTAATATTTGGAAGGATTATTTGTGAACAGTTTTGGTGACAGGAGAGGTGACAGGAGTAAAAATCTCTTCTCTCCCCCACAAAAAATACACAATACAGAGCA
>NC_133619.1:451063520-451093520 GCF_048593235.1 Sminthopsis crassicaudata
AGAACTAGTGCCTCTTTTTGAAGGTTTGGCAAGCCCTTTTCAGGGCTGCTTATCAAAATTCTCACCTGTGGCTCTGAGAAGCTATAGTATATGCAATGGTAAGACTCCAGCAAATTATTTTCGCAGATGGATCAAACCAGGTTGAGAGTAATTGACATCCTCAAACCTGTTGAATGAGTTAGGAGGATGTCTGCCCCAAACATATGAAAATTTTTCCCAGTGGAATGGGTGAATGAGAACAATTTGTCCTAATGGCCCTCAAGGCAGCTGAAGCAAAGCCCCATGTAACACTTAAAGCTAGGTCAAACATCAAAGTTGCCAAGGTCATGTACTGCATCCTGGGCCATCTTCAGTTTTTTCTTTTTGTTTTGTTTTTTTTTTTTTTTTGCTACTGGATTTCAACCACTCAGGGAGATATAGTGAAGTTTATAACTTTGTACAACTCTGCCTGACTTAAATCTAATTCACACATAAGTTAAGATATTACCCATGATGTCACTGGCCCTCTTTGAAAACAAAGGACAAACAATAATTACTTAAAGAACATTAATGCTTTCAGTGAATTTTGTGAGAGTATAGAGGAAAAAATAACATTGACTCCAATCATCATTTGAAGTAGATCACATTCAGTAATTTAAACTAAAATTGAAAGTAAAAAGAAAATAAATGTAGTTTGTAAAGTACAAGTATAATACCATAGGTCCTAATCAACCAGGAGTATGATGTGCTATAATAGAATGAACACTTTTGAAAGTCTGATATAATAGACTTGAATTCTAGTCTAATCTGGAGTTTGCTAAACTAAGTAACCTTGGCTGAGGCATTTAACCTTCTGGGTCTTTTTCTATCTTTCAGCAATTCCTTCCCCCCCCCCCCCCTGATTTGAGCCTCCTTGAGTAATGATATATTTAATTATTAACTCATTGAATCCCAGAATTTTCTTTTAGATCTTTATTTCAGAATTACTTCATTATCCTAATAGTATTGTTTATTACCATATTTTTTATGGGGAGTGTTGTAAGTCTTTAAATAATTAATTAGATAGACAGGATTACTGATTACTATATAAGACTTTACATTTAACATTGACAGCATTGATTATGCTTTATACACCATCCATTGGTCCTCCCAGGCTATTTTGCCATCTATACTGACACCATGCTTTTCTCTCTCCCTCTCTCTCCCTTTCTCTCTCTTTCTCTCCTCTTCCTCCTTCTCCTTCTCCTCCTCCTCCTCCTCATCTTTCTTCTCCTCATCTTCCTCTTCCTTCTCCTCCTTTTGGGTTCATCAAATAAATGGTATCAAGGCTATTAGAAAGGATAAGCCAACTCAGTGGGCTAATTCTCAATTCACTACTTCTGTGATTACCCAGATCAAACTTCTTTTCCAGCCTACAATTGTTAACTCTCCCATTAGAATATAAGCATTTCAAGAATAAGAGTTTTCTTTTAGCTTTTGTGTTCCCTATCATCATACTGTTTAGCACATAGTATGAGCTTAATTTTTAAAAATCAATTACTTATTCATTTATTCATGCATTAGCTGGATAAACAATAATTAAAAAAATCTTTCATAGTGTGTAACTGAGACTAGATTGTTTCTTGAAATGAAATAAAAGTATAAAAACATTAGTGTTTGATATATTTGTATTCAGGGATAGATAGATAATCTTATTTCTTTCAAATAAAAGAAGATTTCTCCATGAGAGGAAAAAAAAGATTTAAATAACTCTAAAGGGGAGAGAAATTACACTTGAAGTATATATACACACATATGTATATGTGTATATACATATATAGATATAATAAATTCATATTTAATAGCTGTTTTTTATATAGTTCTTTAGCTGAATTACAGTATGTGATCATCATGGAGACCCTGACTTAGATACTCTAGGTATTATTACTCCCATTTTATGGAAGAAGAAATTGAGACTCAGAGTTGAAGTTGATTTTGAACTTGGAGCTTTCTGATTCCAACACTCACTTTCCCAGAATTTTTTTTTCCAGTACATTGTCAATTGGTGAATTAATCTGTCATTTTTTAAAGGTTAATTCATATCAAATAATGACAGTGGATGTGGATATTTGCCAAGAATTTTTGGAAAATTAATATAAATTGTAGCAGCAAAGCACTGGTAGAAACATGAGCAATTTTAAATTTGAGAAAAAACTATATGTCACTTACCATTCCCAATCTGCAAATAGATAGGGAAAAGCAATGTCCTCTAATGGTTAGAAAACCAGACACAGAGTCATGAAGACATGGATTCAAGTCCTGCCTCTGATGCTTACTATCTGTATGACCCAGGGCCTGTCATTTGCTTCTTACTACCCCAAAGAGTAAGGACAGCTAATAGGTATAGCAGATAGTGCCAGAATTGGAATGAAGAAATTCAAATCTATCCTCAGATACTATCTGTTTGATCTTGAGCAAGTCATTAATACTTTTTAACCTTAATTTCCTTGTCTATAAAATGAATAGGAGAAGGGAATGACAAGCCATTCAGTATCTTCACCAAGAAAGCTCCAAATGGTGTCATGAAAAATCAGACATGACTGAAACAACTGAATAACAATAATCCACAAGGTATTCTGTCAGACTATAAATTTCAGAGCAGTTCTTGATCTCCAGTGTTTGGAGTTTCTTAACCTGCTATTCCCCCCCCCCACACACACACAAAAAAAACTATATGTTCTACATACACAGAGGCAGCACAGTGTGATATATTGAGTGCTTCTCTTGGATTTGGGAGGACTTGGGTTCAAATCCTTTCTCAAATACCAACTAGGCGTGGTTGATATCTGTCAAGAAAATCTAAGATTTGCCCATTTAGTCACACATTGATTGGTGGAGGGAGTTCTAGTGAAAAAAACAGCTCCTTTACATATGAATGCATTCCAATATATCACTCAGTGCCCAGATTATTTGTTTGCTTAGCCTGGATCTATAATTTCATAAATCTAAGGAGTTTATCAGTGAAGAAATGCCATTTATCAATGCAGACCAGCAACTATTATAACAGAATTGCTTAGAGATACTAAGAAGTTAAAGGCTAAGAGGAGGGTCATAGCTAGTTGACATCCAAAATGTTTCTTGAAGGAAGGTCTTTTTGACTCAGAGCTATCCACAAAGCTAAGCTCTCTCATGTGCCAAAAATATACATTGTAGTAGTTGATATTACATTTCATTAAATACTGCATTTTATCACAGTGTTCTCCCTGTCTCAGAAATGAGAAGAGTGGAAGCCCATTAATTAGAGAATTGCTGAATGAGTTATGGTATATGAATGTTATGGAATATTATTGTTCTATAAGAAACAATCAGCAGAACGATTTCAAAAAGACCTGGAGAGACATATATGAACTAATGCTACGTGAAGTAAGTAGAACCAAGAGAATATTATACATAGCAATAACAAGATTATTTGATGATAAATTCTGATGGACATGACTGTTTTCAACAGTGAGGTGTCAGGTCAGTTCCAAGGGTCTTGTGATGGAGAAAGTCATCTGCATCTAGAGAGAGGACTGTGGGTCTGAATGTGAATCACAATATAATATTTTCATCTTTTTTGTTGTTGTTTGCTTTTTTTCTTTCTAATTTTTTTCCTTTTTGATATGATTTTTCTTGGGCAACATGATAATTGTGGAAATACGTATAGAAGAATTGCACATGTTTAACATATATTGAATTACTTGCTATCGAGAGGAGGAATGAGGGGAAAGAAAAGAGAAAAAAATGGAACACAAGATTTTTCAAGGGTGAATGTTAAAAACTATCTATGCATCTATATTGAAAATACAAAATTTTCTATAAAAAACAAAATGGTTAAATCACTTAAAATCATTAAAATTGAAAAAAAAAGAAATGAGAAGTAAAATCAAGGATAACTTGATTAGCTTTGAGTTTAAAGTGAATTATGAAAAGATGGTTTCTTTTCCATCCTTAGTACACTATACTTTTTTTTTAAATGAATGTTTTTATAATGTTGATTACACTTACAATACCCTTATAAACTGAAAGTTGTTTCACTTTTCTTCTCCTTATTTCTAACATTTGTAACCCTTTCCTAAAACTTTCAATTACATATTAGTTGTAACTAATTTTATGTATACCCTTCTCTTTTTTGTTCGTAATTCCAAACGGCATGAACAAGATCATCATTTGACTAAGAAATAAAGTGGTAGATTAGTGGAAGAAATTAATTACACAATATATTGCAGTAAATGACCATGATAATCTACTATATAATAATCACAAAGATCTAAGCTTTTGGAACAAAAACTCATTATTTGACAAAATGATGGAAAAACTGAAAAACAGTATGGTAGAAAATTTGTATAGACCGGCATATCACACCAAATACAAAGATAAAGTCAAAATTGGTACATTATGTAAACATAAAGGGTGATACCTTAAGCAAATATGGAATAATTTACCTGTCAGATCTATGAATAAGGAAAGAGAGCATCATAAAATAGAAAATAGAATTTTTTTTTAAAAATTAAAGTTTTTGCATAAACAAAGGAAATGTAAACAAATCAGAAGGAAAGCAGAAAATTGGGGGTTGGGATTTGCAATAAGTATTTCTGATAAAGGCCTCATTTCTCAAATATTGAGAAACAAAGTCAACTTGATATGAATACAAGTCATGCCGCAGTTGATAAGTGTTTAAAGGATATAACTAGATAGTTTTCAGGTTAAAAAAAAATCCAAGCTACTTATAGTAATATGGAAATATGCTTTAAATCACTATTAATTAAAGAAATCAAATAAAAACAACTTTAAGGTGCCACCTCACCCCTATCAGATTGGCTAATATGACCAAAAAAGGAAAATGATAAAGTTTGCAGGGAATATGGTAAATTTGAGACACTAATGCATTGTTGATGGAATTGTGAACATCCTAAAGAATGATTTGGAACTACACTAAAGGGCTATAAAACTGTGCATATCCTTTGATCCAGTTATTTCATAACTAGATATATATCCCAAAGAGATTTTTAAAAGGAAAAGTAATCTATTTTTATTTTAAATGTAACTACTCTTTTTTGTGGTGATTAAGAATTAGAAATTGAGGAGGTGTCTATCAATTATAGATTGGCTGAACAAACTTTGGTATATGAATATAATGGAATTGTGCTACAAGAAATGACAAGTAGGATGATTTCAGAAAAATCTGGAAAGACTTACATGAACTGATACAAAGTGAAATGAGCAGAACCAGGAGAACATTTTACACAGGAACAGCAATATTGCACAATGAATGTAGAAATTCTCAGCAATATAATGATCCAAGACAATCCCAGAGGACTAATGATGAAACATATTATTTATCTCCAGAAAAATAACTTATTTCAGAAATATCCTATTTTCACTTTATTTTTTTTTGTTTGAGCCTTTTTGTACAAAATTAATAATATGGAAATATTTTACATGATTGTTAATATATAATCTATATATGATTACTTATAAATAAGGAAAAGGAGGAGAGAGAGAGAGAGGTAAAATTAGTATTTGGAACTCAAAAAAGTTTTTTTTTAATTAAAATTGTTTAAATATATAATGAGGGAAGATAAAATGTTAGAAAAAACCATCCTTGTGCTTCTCTAACTCCATCTCCTTATTTCCACCCTCTTCTTTATCTTGTCTTTTTTCCTCTTTTTTCTTCATATTCCTCTTCATTCAATACCTCTTTGTCAAAATATCCCTGTAATTTTCTATAAAAACCTGGTGTTTATTGAAATGTATTATTTTAATTTGGAGATCCAAATTTAAATTAAATTAATTTGGAGATCAGCCACATCTGTAGCATCTTCTCCTTTCTAGAATGATATTCACTTCCCCCTTTCAATCATTTTTTTCTCTGATCCCTCACCATTTTACCTTGAAAAGCCTTCAATGCCCAAACCAAGAAGCTACTTCCTTCCTCTCATTCTTACCATATACTAAAATTCGATTCACAAAGCCCCAAAGTCACCCATGCCCCATTCAATTTTATTCACTATTGCCTTTGCACCTTGTTTATAAGTAATGCTTGACTTGACTAATTAAATAATAATTCAATATGAAAAGACCACATTTAACTGTTGTATAGGTCCTAGCTGTGATTATCATTATTAAATCATCCTTTCCTATGTCATGTTTATGAGAGGCAAACTACCTAACAATAAAAGTAGATAAAATTTTCTTAAGTCCTCTAACAGGAAGCTCTAACCTTCTGTTAGATAGATAAATATTTCCCTAAATATTTGAGATCACCTATTTTCAGAGCTGGGGAATAATCAATTTACTCAAACTGAAATATTAGAGGACAGCTGACTGAAGAACTCCAGAAAATATCAAGAAAAGATAAGGTTTTCTTAAGTGAACAACATAAAGAAATGGAAGAAAACAATAGAATGGGAGAAATGAGATCTTTTAAGAAAATTAAAGATTACAAGGAGAAATTTCATACAACAATGTATGTTAAAAGACACAAATTGTAGGGACTTAACAAAAGCAGAAGAGATTAAATAAAAGTTCAAGGACAAGTAAAATAACTATACAAGGAAGATCTTAACAACAACTAAAAACCATGATGGTGTGGTTACTAAGCTAGATAGAGCCTAACATCCTAGACAATGGAGTCAAGTGGACTTTAGGAAGCATTGCTAACAATAAGACTAGAAGTTATGGAATTCTAGTTGAGCTATTAAAAATCCTAAGAAACGAGGCTGTTAAAGTGCTATATTCTGTATGACAGAAAATTTGGAAAATTCAATAGTGGCCACTGGATTGGAAAAGGTCATTTTACATCCTATCCTAAAGAAGAGTGATGCTAAAGAATATTTAAATAACTGAACAATTGCACTCATTTTACATGACAGCAAGATTATACATAAAATTCTGCTGTCCTAGATTTCAGCAATATGTGAACCAAGAATTGACCAGAAGAACAGACTGACTTTTGAAGAAGCATAGAAACTAGGCATCTAATTGTCAACATACAAGGGAATTCCATAAAAAACCTAAACCAAAGAAAACCAAATCAAAACAAACAAAATATCTATTTTTGATTCATTAACTACAATAAAATATTAGCTATGTTTTTCACAAAAAATGTTCCAAGTTTTCAAAAAGATGGGAGTATCAGATCATCTTTCTCGTCTCCTGAGGAACCAGTATGAAGATCAAGAACCAATAGTTAGAACCACACAGGAAAAAACTTATTGGTTACCATTGAAAAAGGAATATTACAAGGCTATATATTGACACCTTATTTATTTAATTTATCTAAAGAATACATCATACAACATGCCCAGCTGGATGACGTAAGAAGTCAGAATGAAGTTTGCCTAAAGAAATAACATCTCACTTATGCATTTGATACCATTCTGATGGCAGAAAGTGAAGAAGTAAGAATGATCACCCACTTGATGGGGATGAAAGAAGAGTGTAAAAGCTGGCTTGAGGTTTAACAACAGAACAAACTATGATCTTGGCAACTAGTCTATTGCTTACTAGCAGATGCTTGGTAGTTGTCCTTCATTTTTGAACAAGACTAACTCTGTATTAGAGTCTAGTTATAGTATGTTCGACTGTAGCTGATTAAGGAAGAACAAATGGAAGTAATGTCAAATTTTTATTTTTGGGCTCAAAGACTGAAAGAAAAGTTAAAGGGAACAGTAGAGGATGAGATAGGTAGTGTTGTGAAATAATGAACATAAACTTGGACATATTTTGAGAGATAGTAGAAGATAAAAGAAATTGATGTATTATAGTCCATGGGATCATGAAAAGCCAACAGTTGAACAACAGAGAAGACAAAGTGGGAAGAAGGAAAGAGAGAGAAATTGATGTTGAAATCCTTACCATAGATGGATATTCTAACAGTATATGCCCAAGAAAAGTAAGGCAGCAAAGAAGAGGAAATGGTCACTACAGTTTTCTACTTGCTCTTCCACTAGAAATGTAAACATGAGGTAGAAGCCAGTTTTGAGATTATTTGAATTATAATTTGGAGATTTCCTATAAAACATAAAGTACTGAAATCTCTTGCTTGAAGACTACTTCTACAAGGAAAAATGGAGAGGAATTACAATTTTTTCCCTCAGTAAAATTGAACAATATAATGTAAAAGAGAGGATAAAGTAAACTCACTATCAGCATAATGGTTATATATTACATTTTAAAAGTTGACCTCCACATTTGGAAGGCTACATGAAAACTTATGCTTAAACAAAGTTTATTGAAACTATTGGAGCTGTGAAAGTTCTAATAATTAAACATTTGTCATTATGCTCTTTCTATTTAGTTCAGGTGAGATATGAAGCATCTTAGGAAGATGAGGCATAATGGATAGAATGATGAACATGGGTATTGGAAGACCAGATTTCAAATTTAATGTCTAATACTTTATGAGCTATACAACTACAGGCAATAACTTGATTTGTCTAAAGCCTCCATTTTATATTCTATAAAGTGAGGATAATATCTATACAAGAGCATTTTTTGGTGGCACATATGAGATAATGACTGTAAAAGTTATGCAATCTTAGAAGCACTTATTAAATTCCAGATAATAGTATGCCTCTCCCCTTTACCACATTCTTATATACCAGGAGGGCACATAGCTAGTAATCCCTCTCCCAAAGGAGACAAATGTTAAATAATGAAAACAATTACATATTTTAACATTGAAAAAAAGGAGGATGTGTTGCCACATTTATTTTCTTTCTATTTCCTGCTGTCCATTTCTGAGGCTGTGTGTTGGTTACCTAGGAGACAGCTATGGGATGTAACCTGATTGGCTATATTGACAGAATGATTGTTGGTGGACATTTTGAGTAGGGGACATTTACATATCAGGCACACACACACACACACACACACACACACACACACACACATACCACACAGGAAAGGAAATGTTTGGCACATACAGGATTTTCTAATTACAGAATGAAAAAACAATTTGATGATTAAAAAGAGAGAGATGAAGGATAAAGTAGAAGGTCATTTTGTCCACCATCCTGCAATTATTCTTTCTAATTGTTTCTTCTTTGTACAGTATAGTTAAATTAATCTTTTTCATCTTATAGAATATTTTTCCAAATAAAATATTTCTATAGGTATCTGGCTTCAATCTCTCTTTTCTTTCTTTTTCAGTCATTTACCTTGCCAGTTATCAGTGGGTTGGCAAGATACACAAAGAGTAACTTTACTAGTATCCCACTGAGCTCAAAGAAGTCTTCCAGGGAGATAAAAAATGTAGCAGTCCTTATGGACAAAATGTAGCCTCTGCCTAGAAATCAGGAACTTTAGCTACAAAAGTCTTTTAAAATGTTCTAGAGTATCACCCCTGTATAAACCTGGTTGATATGACCCAACATTCAATTCATATTTAAACTGGGGAAATGACTAAAATAATTTCTTTAATTCTGTTAAAATTTTTCAACATGTAAATTTGTTTTTTCTGAAAGTCTCCCCATCTGTCATTCTTCATTGCACAGACATAGTTTTTTATGAAGAAAAGGTCTCACACTATAATTTTACTTGAACAAAGAAATCTACTCTTAGGCCAAACACATAAGCTATTAAAAGGAAGTACTGACTAATTTAAACTGTTCTATATGACTGTTTTAAACACCAGATTTCCCAGTAAATCATGAAAACTCTTTCTTCTTTATTGACCTTTTTGAATTTGTCTATTTACTCAATATGCATGTTATATATCTTATTCAAATAATATACAACTTTTTTTAAAAGACATATTCTGTAGAGTGCCATCTTCTCTCCATCCAAGCCATCCCCCCAAATAAATAACATTTTAATTTTGAAATTTAAAATCGAATCTGAAAGACAAGCAATACATGCCTTAGCAATGATATAACGTGTTATAAAGGGCAGTTAGGTATCAGTATCAGATAGAAGGAAAGGTAAAAACTATCAAAAATAAATACATTTCTAGAATTGAGAGTATTTCATTAAAAAAGAATTAGAAAAGAGAAGATATTTCTGTGGGATTATACGACAGACAGACTGTCCAGACAAGTAGAATAAATGAATTATGAGTTCCTGACACTGACCATAGATATCTGTAATCCTATGGCTTGAGACAACTAAAGGGAAATCAATTCAAAAGGCATGAGAAATGCATAAAATTTTGATACAATCCCAAATAATAGTACTGAGAAAGAAAAGGAAGAATTAAGTAAATTCATGTAGGTATAAATGCTCACACTGAGAATTTAACAATCAGTTCTCATGAGCTAGTTCAACCTGGCTCCATTACATTTCTGATTACAGAGTTAGAAGAACACAAAAGGGAAATGTATGCTTGAGGTGGATTGAACCATGGTAATAGGTAACAGAAAGAAAGAGTATTTGGAGTGAATGGGAAAAATAAAAGAAAAATTGTTAAAAGATATGTAAAAAGCTAATAAAAGAATATGCTGCTATAAGTGAGTTCAAGGCATATAAGTCAATGAATTTGATAGCATAGCACCAAAAGAATTCTCATGTGTGTTTGCTGAACTATTGTTGATAACCTTTGAGAAATCATTGGGAAAGGAGAAGGTTCACAACACAAGAAACAGTTAAATGTCCCAATTTTCAAAACAGAGGAGGCAGTTTCTTTAAACTCTAAGCCTATGAAATTGATGCTAATTTCAACAAAAAATTTAGAATGGATTATTAAACATATTGCTTATGGGCACATAGAAAGAACAGTAATTAGTATGAGCCAGCATGGGTTGATTAAGAACAAATCATGCCAGACGAACCTCATTTCCTATTTTGACAGGATTACTAGACAATATCCTCTTCTATGAAACCTTCACTGATAAGACTACCTTTTAAAATTTTCTCCTTCTTCAAATTACCTTAAATTATTTAAGATAATAACATATAACTGGAAGAGAGTCGAGAGGCCATCTGGTTAGATTCTCTTACTTTACAGATCGGGAAATCAGTCAGTAAGCATTTATTAAGTACTTACTATGTGCCAGACATTGTGCTAACCTCAGGATATTGATTCCTATGAACAAAAAACAAAACAAAACAAAACTCAAGTTTGCACAGATAATTAACTCAGACATCTTTGAACTCAGAGAGCCTTTGATACTAAATTCCATGCCTTTTATTATATGTTAGACAGATTACTTTTTTTTTATATCCTCTGGTGCTTTTCACTTTTGTCTTGAAAACCTAGTATAGCAATCTATTATAATTTTTAGGAGGATAGGTTAGACCTGTGATTTTATTGGTACAGGAAACTACTAGTTGGAAAACTTTTTCTTCCAATACAAATCAACATCTCTATTTCAATTTACATTAGAGAATTATCAGTCACTGAGGAGTTACAGAAGATTTATCTAGCATTACAGCCAGAATATCAAAAATAGGACTTGAACTCAGGACTTCCTAATTCCAAGATCAACTCTTTGTCCATTGAACTATGCTACCTCTCTGGTAAATAAAGTATTAAATACAGAATTTAATAAATATTTATTGAATTGAATTGTTTTTTAATAGAAATACATATCAGGACCTCTGGACAAGTCTGTAGATTAGTTCTCAGAATAACAGTTTTTAAAATCAGAATTTAAAGGAAATACTACATTTTGATCAGATGTTAATGAAAATAAAGATGTAATTTCTTTCCTATCCAAGTTCCTGTAATATGGGACCTTGAGGAGTTTTTGGAACCTAAGTTAAAACCCCTGATTCTAAATAGACCAAATAGGTTTTAATTATCCAGTTAAATTTGATATGTATAAATATGTCTTAGGTCCAAAAAGTCAAGTTAGAAATACATGATCAAGATGACATATGATTATATAGTTATTTATATGAAAATATTTTGAATATTTTAATGACTTCAAACTGAATATCAATTAGTTATATAACAATAATAATATTTATACATTTCACAGGTTACAATGGACTTTACATAAATTGTTTGTTTTGATAAGGAGCACAAAAAGCTAGAATGATTTTGTAAGAGAAGCATAATGTCTAAAACAAGAGAAGGAGTGCAATTTCAGATTATGGAAACAATAAAATAGAAAACTAAACATTTTCTCCCATCCTTAGGATTTTTAAATTAGGACTTGTATAGAGAGAGGTAAAAAAATTTTAAAGGTTTTAGCTGCCACTAGTACACCCAAAAACTAAAGTTCAACAATCCAATGAACAAACATTAGAGAATACTAATCCTTAATCCCTAATGTGATTGCTTGGCAATGCATTCCCTATTAGGGAATTTTTAGATTTTTTGGACTAAATGAAAGAGGTGATTTTTTTTTTTTTGCCTCAGTTGCTACATGGCCTTAATAACTGAATGGGTATAGCCTCAGTCAAGAGGGGATATGCAGAAGACCTTAGTTTAAAAAGGTCAATATCTCTCATTTCATCCAAGTCCATCTCCAGGCGTCCTGATCTATATCTGGTCACTGAGTGGGAATGGCTTTGCAGGGAAAGGTGCTGACAGGTGACCTTGCATAGCCCTCCCTCACTTAAATACAATTCACTTGCAGGTCATAGCATCACCTCCTTGATGCTGTAGCCCTCTTTGAGAAGGAAAGACAAAAAGCAACAATAATCCCTCACTTTAAGCAGGCAAGGCTACACAAGGGAAACCATAGACTCAAAACAGAACTCAACTCTACCCTTTCCCTCAAGGGTAAGTGCCTAAGAAAAGTGCCTTTCAAGTGCCTAAGAAAACAGCACAAAACAAAACAAAAAGCAGAAGCTTATCCTGCCTAAGACACTAATGTGTCTGTACTCCAGACTGTACTCCAATTGAGTTCAGAGCTTAGAGAACTAAGGAACTAAGGAACAGAGTGAATTAGGTGAGTCTCTCTCTCTCTCTCTCTCTCTCTCTCTCTCTCTCTCTCTCTCTCTCTCTCTCTCTCTCTCTCTCTCTCTCTCTCTCTCTCTCTCCCTTCCTCCTTCCCTCCCTCCCTCCCTCTCTCCCTCCCTCCCTCCCCATGAGTTTGTGTTTTGTGTGAGTGTTTTGTGTGTAGTGCTCCACTATGTCTGAAAAAAATAATTCAGCATCTACCTGGAGCCTGTTGTGTCCTTTCTAAAATCATTCAGGGGCAGAGACTAAAGTCAATGAAATTAAACTATCTTTTGTAAGAGGAGGCTGAAGAGAATAACCCAATATATTGGGAGCCTTCCTCTTGTTCTTTATGGATGCTTCAGACACCTGTGCACCACAGGCCCTGTTTACTTATTTTTTTATATGCACATACATACACAAACACATTCACACATATATTACTCTAATTATATGATTTAATATATGTTATAAATGCATATTTCCATTAATAAGCTTTTATGTTCTCTCCTTTATTCTTCATCCCACCCCAAACTGAACAGCAAAAAAAGAAAACCCTGATAACAAATACGCATAATAAAACAGCAAAGTCCCACAGTGACCATATCCAAAAATATATGTGTGATTCTGCATCTTTATTCTATCACCTCCTATGACATGAGGTGAGAAATATGATTCATCTTTGAGAATAGGGTTTGTTATTGTATCAATCAGAGGTTTCAAATTGTTCAAAGCTATTTTTTACAATGTTGTTATTATGTAAATTTATCCTACTTCTGTTCACTTTATACTGTATCAGTTCATGTAGAGTTTTGCTTTTCTCTCTAAAGACATTTATATCATAATTTCTTATAGTTCAATAATATTTAATTAAACTAATATGCCATAATTTATTCATCCATACACTAATTGAGGAAAATTGAATTCATTTTTAGTTCTTTGTCATGGCCAAAAAATGCCTATATAAATATTTTTGAACAAATGAGTCCTTCTACTATTTCATTGATTTCTTTGGAGAATGTCTAGGGAAAGTAACTTATACCCTTCTCTAGTCCTGTTTCCTCATTGATAAAATAAAGTTTAGTTTTAGATAATTTTAAAGGTCCTTTCCAGCTTTAAATATTGAGGTGAGAAATGGACAAAATTACCTCCAAGAATCTTTCCAATATTTTGTATCCTTATGAATGGTGGAACAAATATATATATATATATACATATATATATATATATATATGTATATATATATATATATATATATATATATTTCAGAGAAGGGGTTATATAGAGAAGGCTCTTGATAACAATATTGGTACAGATCCACTTATAGATTGCCTCTTCTGTTTCCTGTCTTTACAGGAAAGAGTAGTATCCACATTACTCTCTTTTTTTTTTCCCAACCAATAGGACAATATTCATTGTAGAAGTAGTAGAATAAGTACCAATAAAAGAAACCATACTAATATTGAGTTACTTCCTAATCTAGAATAGCCTTTTGGAAACTTTTTATAGAAAATCAGAACCTACTCCATCCTGATAAAGATAAAATTAGAATGCATTTAGAGATCTTGGGCTAGGACTTGTTCTTGTTCTTGTTGTACATCCTTCATTTTAAAGAGGATCAATAACATCACAGGTGATGTCTTGACATCTGTATGAATTAAATTTAAGTGAGGCAGACTCTCACAATCTTCAGCCTCATTGTCTCTTCCTGAATCATTGAATTCCATTGGTGAGACAAAAGTAAAAATGATAAATAATGTTCCCTGATTCAGTATATGACCTTTGACTTTTTTCATGTCTGACCAAACTTTAAGTACTCTTTACTATTTGCTTTAGCCACTTTCATGACTATTGGAACAACATCTACCCATACCACAGAAGGAAGTTATAGGGGTATGGTGGTAATGAAAGAAGATTAACAAATTCTTGTCCACAAAATTATTTGCCATTTGCCTTCTTCACCTCTCTTTTCTTACATCCTTTACTTAGAAGAGTTATGAAAAATATCATAGTAGCAATCCAAGGGATATGGAAAAGACTTAAGAATTGTTACTTTAAGAATTAAATCTGTGATTACCTTTCATTGCCACTGAATGAGTGACTAAAAGCAAATTAATAGTAAAAGTAGTGAACTAGTTTGGCATAGGGGGAATTAATTAAAATGTCAGATATTCCAAGTTTAAAAATTCAAATGGATACTGGTTTGGGTTATCCTCTAGAGATATGTCTTACACTGCAAATGGCTTGTGGCAAATTATTTTCTTTAAATCCAATCTGAATGTTTTTTGACTAAAACAGTAGGAAAGAGAATGAGTAGTATTCAAATTAATGACTTTTGTGGGGGAAAAACATTATCTTACAGTAAAAACAGTCAGTAGGGAATCAGGATTTGATATTATACAAAATACACACATACTTATCAAGATATCAATTTGAGATAATACTAATAGAGAAACATCTTTTTTTTTTATTTTTTTTAAAGGCATGGACATTTCTAAATTTGGAAGAATACCCAAAGATAGTATGTCATCAGTTAATTCCATTGTTTCTGATTTTTTTTCCACTGAGTTACAGTGTTAGAGTGGTCATAATCTTGACTGAAAAATTAAAAGATTTAAAGTTCTTTTTACTATGCTTAACATTATTGCAAATCACATACCTTCTCTCTTATTACTGAAGCCCACAAGGTGGATATGACCACACTATTTATTGGCATCGCTGAGAAATTGTGAAGATTTGAAAATTAATCATTATAAATATACTTTGGCATCTTTGAGTAAAAAGTAAACCTAATTAGTCATGGATGTTGGTTTCTCTTGAGAACTGTATTATTTATGAGAATAAATTCTATCCTTATTTTAGTTACCTGATAAATCTGTCTTTCCAATAAAACCTAAAACTCATGGCACAATTTCTCAGAGGAAAGTAAAACTAGTTTTCTTATATGCTTCATAGAGAAAAATTATTTAGATAAAATATAGTTCAAAATGATGTGCCCTTGATATATTGCAAATTTATTTCTCCAACATTTTCTTTAATCGAAATATAATATACTATATATAATACATAATACATATATAATTTATATTCATATATATAATATGAAATTATATCTTTCTATTTAGACTATGACTAAATTATTACTTTTTTTTTTTTTACCAAGGTTGTTCTATTGTATTACTTTCACTTTTATGTCATTAAAAATAGAATAAAACCTTTAATAAGGAAAGTTAATAGTCACAAATTTAGATATGTTGTATTTAATACTTACTGAATTGGATACAATTGAATAATGTTTTAAAAAGTTAAATCCTGTGAATGGGGAGAATCAGAATTGTCCATAATCATAGAAATAGTGAGAAGATACTTAAAATTTGTGATGGCATTTACTTCTTCACTTCCCCCAAACTTTCAGCAAGGACACATTTAAAACACAGCAGACAAATGAAAATATATTTTTAAAAAGCCTCCAGAAAAAGAAGTACCCTTGAAAGTTTTGAAATTATTTTTCTTACAACTTTTCAGTCTTTTTTTCTATTTGACTAGCCCTCTTACTGTCAACTTGTTGCAAATTTAATAATTTCTGTTTTAACAATATTGATTTTTGTTTAATAGTGAAAAAGCAAAAGATCTAAGACATATCCTTACAGAATATCCTTCATGTAGTTCTATATTCAATTTTTTTGGATAAACCTACATTAAAATCTCTCAGGTAGTTGTTCATCTGACTTATAATTACCTGTGTCAGAGAGAGGAAATCTATGATTCTAATACCATTGAATGATAGCTGAAGAATTTTTGCTGGTGGCATTTTCTTTCTTTTATTTTCTCCTATCTCCTATTTTTCTGGCTGTTACCCTTTCACTCTTCCTTTTCATTTTCCTATTGTAGTATTACCTGTCTTCTTATTTTTACCATCTCCTTTTTTTTTCTTTCTCCTCTTATATTTGCAAATACCACCTAATTTATCCTTGGAATTAAAGACATATCTAAATTCTAGACTAGTAATTCATTTGTAACTATGTAATGTGAGACAGATTTAGTTACTATATTTTCTCTGTAAAACATAGGGTTAACTTTTTAAAGTTATGTTATATGTGAAAAACATATAATACTGGGAAATGAAATGATTTAAAGTTTATCTGGAAAGAATGGCATATAGAAAAAAGTTAAAGTGAGACCAATAAGTGTTTTTCCATGAAACCCTATCTCTACCACTGCTATATTTGGAAAAATATTCAAGACTTTAAAGTCCAGCTGTATTATAAAATATCATATATATGAGAGACAGAAACAGAGAGAATCAGAGAAAAAGAGAGAGACAGGAAAGAAGAAAGGGGAGAGGAGAGAGAAGGACAAATTCACTTGAAAATTTGAGGGAAAAATAAAAAATCTATCTCTCTTAACAACCCTATAAATCTAACACATGTACTTTGTTAATTTGCATAATAGTAATTAAAATAATTTTTTACTTTTATTTCTTCACATTTATTTTAAAAATTTATCTGTCCTTCCCATTAAGCAATTAAACAAAACCAAATACCTCATTATATATCTGAATTGCCTGACAAAATAAATTCCCACATGATCTATGGATTTAAAAAAATTCATGTTAAACTTATCACTTTTCTTTCATAAATTAGGTGGAATGTTTCATCTTCAACATTTCTGAAAATTCTTCATTTCAATGTGTTATGATTTATCATTGTATTGATTGAAATTATAAAGTCTTTAAGATATTATATTTCTTCTCATAATATTGTTATTATTATATAAGCTATTCTCCTAGTTCTGCTTAGTTTGCTCAGCATTAGTTTATTAGTTTCCAGCTTTCCTGTGATTGTCCATTTAATAATTTCTCATTGCATAATAATATTTTATCCCATTTTTATACCAGAATTAGATAGTAATATAAGTTAAAGAAAGGCCTCTTCAATTCTCTCTTCAGTTTTTACTATGCTATATTTCTGTGGCTTTGTTTTAGGAAAAGTACCTAGTACTTCTGTTTGTGTGCTGGTCACACGAATACCTCATTATGGTCAGAAACAATGCTTTTTTTCATGCTTAATACAAATCTACTCCCATCTAAATACTTTGAGTGCTGCATAAAGCAGATGCTCACCTGAGCAAAAGGTGAAAACCTGAATGTGGGTCAACCATACTCCATTAAAAATATAGTAAGATAATAAGATATGATCTTAGGATGTACTATTATGATACAGTTGATTGAATAGAGCTGTGGAGTCTCATAATGTAGCAGTGCCTTCAGATGTTACCCATGCTTAATTTTATTAATTTCTGCCAACAAAATATATTTATATGTAACACTTTTTAAAAATCTTTCTTTGATTTTTTGGAGCATAGATTTAGCTAGTGATTTAACTAAGTCAAATATTATGCACTGCTAGATAGATTTCTGGGCATAATTTCAAATTACATTACAAAAAGACCAGACTAATTCAATAGTTAGCAAACAGTATACTGGTATATCTGTTACCTCAGAGCCTTTCCAACACTTGTCTTTTTCTTCTTTGTGATATTTGAGAATTACACATCTATGATGTAGAACTCAACTTTGATTTAGTTTTCATTTCTCTAATTATTAATGATTTAGAGCATTTTTCACATGACTGTTTGTAGTTTAAAAACTGACTTTCAATCCTTTGATTATTTTCTTTTGGGAAAGGCTCAGTCTTTTTTTTTTTTTTAAATTTTTTTTATTATATATATATATATATATATATATATATATATTTTATAATATTATCCCTTGTATTCATTTTTCCAAATTACCCCCCCTCCCTTATTCCCTCCCCCCGACGACAGGCAATACCATACATTTTACATGTGTTACAATATAGTCTAAGTACAATACATGTGTGTGAATATCATTTTCTTGTTGCACAATAAACATTAGAATCCGAAGGTACATGCAACCTGGGCAGACAGATATTAGTGCTAACAATTTACATTCCCCTCCCAGTGTTTCTTCTCTGGGTGTATCTACCTCTGTCCATCATTGATCAACTGGAAGTGAGTTGGATCTTCTTTATGTTGAAGATTTCCACTTCCATCAGAATACATCCTCATACAGTATCGTTGTTGAAGTATACAGTGATCTTCTGGTTCTGCTCATTTCACTCAGCATCAGTTGATTTAAGTCTCTCCAACCCTCTCTGTATTCCTCCTGCTGGTCATTTCTTACTGAGCAATAATATTCCATAACTTTCATATACCACAATTTACCCAACCATTCTCCAACTGATGGACATCCATTCATCTTCCAGTTTCTAGCTACAACAAAAAGAGCTGCCACAAACATTTTGGCACATATATGTCTCTTTCCGCTCTTTAGTATTTCTTTGGGATATAATCCCAGTAGTAGCGCTGCTGGGTCAAAGGGTATGCACAGTTTGATAACTTTTTGGGCATAATTCCAGATTGCTCTCCAGAATGGCTGGATTCTTTCACAACTCCACCAGCAATGTATTAGTGTCCCAATTTCCCCACATCCCCTCCAACATTTGTCATTATTTGTTCCTGTCATCTTAGCCAATCTGACAGGTGTGTAGTGGTATCTCAGAGTGGTCTTAATTTGCATTTCTCTGATCAGTAGTGATTTGGAACACTCTTTCATGTGAGTGGATATAGTTTCAATTTCTTCCTCTGAGAATTGTCTGTTCATATCCTTTGACCATTTATCAATTGGAGAATGGTTTGGTTTCTTATAAATTATGGTCAGTTCTCTATATATTTTGGAAATGAGACCTTTGTCAGAACCTTTGTTTTTAAAAATATTTTCCCAATTTGTTACTTCCCTTCTAATCTTGTTTGCATTAGTATTATTTGTACAGAAACTTTTTAGTGTGATGTAATCAAAATCTTCTATTTTGTGATCAATAATGATCTCTAGTTCTCCTCTGGTCATAAATTCCTTCCTCCTCCACAAGTCTGAGAGGTAGATTATCCTCTGTTCCTCTAATCTATTTATTATCTCCCTCTTTATGCCTAAATCATGGACCCATTTTGATCTTATCTTGGTATATGGTGTTAAGTGTGGATCCATATCTAATTTCTGCCATACTAATTTCCAGTTTTCCCAACAGTTTTTTCCAAATAATGAATTTTTATCCCTAATGTTGGAATCTTTGGGTTTGTCAAAGATTAGATTGCTATAGATGTACCCTTTTTTGTCCTTTGTATCTAATCTGTTCCACTGATCTACCGGTCTATTTCTTAGCCAATACCAAATGGTTTTGGTGACTGCTGCTATATAATATAGCTTTAGATCAGGTACACTTAGACCACCTTCCTCTGAGTTTTTTTTCATTAGTTCCCTTGCAATTCTTGACCTTTTATTCTTCCATATGAATTTTGTTGTTATTTTTTCTAGGTCATTAAAATAGTTTCTTGGGAGTCTGATTGGTATAGCACTAAATAAATAGATTAGTTTGGGGAGTATTGTCATCTTTATTATATTCGCTCGGCCTATCCAAGAGCACTGAATGTCTTTCCAATTATTTAAATCTGATTTTATTTTTGTGGCAAGTGTTTTGTAATTTTTCTCATATAATTCCTGACTTTTCTTTGGTAGATGGATTCCCAAATATTTTATACTATCAACATTTGTTTGGAATGGAATTTCTCTTTGTATCTCTTGCTGTTGCATTTTGTTAGTGATATATAAAAATGCCGAGGATTTATGTGGATTTATTTTGTATCCTGCCACTTTGCTGAAATTTTTGAATTATTTCTAGTAGCTTTTTAGCAGAGTCTTTGGGGTTCTCTAAGTATACCATCATGTCATCTGCAAAAAGTGATAGTTTAATTTCCTCATTTCCTACTCTAATTCCTTGAATCTCTTTCTCGGCTCTTATTGCTGAGGCTAGCGTTTCTAGTACTATATTGAATAGTAATGGTGATAGTGGGCAACCTTGTTTCACTCCTGATCTTACTGGGAAAGGTTGCAGTTTATTTCTATTGCATATTATGCTTACTGACGGTCTTAAATATATACTCCTGATTATTCTAAGGAATAATCCATTTATTCCTATACTCTCAAGAGTTTTTAGTAGGAATGGATGTTGGATTTTGTCAAATGCTTTTTCTGCATCTATTGAGATGATCATATGGTTCTTATTAATTTGATTATTAATATGGTCAATTATATTAATAGTTTTCCTAATATTAAACCAGCCCTGCATTCCTGGAATAAATCCTACTTGATCATAGTGTATTATCTTGGAGATGATTTTCTGAAGTCTTTTTGCTAATATCTTATTTAAGATTTTAGCATCAATATTCATTAAGGAGATTGGTCTATAATTTTCTTTCTCAGTTTTCGATCTACCAGGTTTAGGTATCAGTACCATGTCTGTGTCATAAAAGGAATTTGGTAGGACTCCTTCATCCCCTATTTTTTCAAATAATTTATATAACATTGGGGCTAATTGTTCTTTAAATGTTTGGTAGAATTCACATGTGAATCCATCTGGCCCTGGGGATTTTTTCCTGGGGAGTTGATTAATAGCTTGTTCTATTTCTTTTTCTGAAATGGGACTATTTAAGCAATTTATCTCCTCCTCTGTTAATCTAGGGAGCCTATATTTTTGGAGGAAGTCATCCATTTCACTTAAGTTATCAAATTTATTGGCATAAAGTTGGGCAAAGTAACTCCTTATTATTTCTCTAATTTCCTCTTCATTGGTGGAAAGATCCCCCTTTTCATTTGTAAGACTATCAATTTGATTTTCCTCTTTCTTTTTTTTGATCAAATTTACCAAAGGTTTATCTATTTTATTGGCTTTTTCATAAAACCAACTCTTGGTTTTATTTATTAATTCAATAGTTTTTTTACTTTCAATTTTATTGATTTCTCCTTTTAATTTTTGTATTTCGAGTTTAATTTTTGGTTGGGGGTTTATAATTTGGTCTTTTTCTAGCCTTTTAAGTTGTAAGCCCAATTCGTTAATCTTCTCTTTCTCAATTTTCTTCAAATAGGCCTCTAAAGATATAAAAGGGAAAGGCTCAGTCTTATAAATTCATTTTTAAAAATTCTTTATTTATTTTAACATTTAAGAAAAATTGAGTTCCAAATTCTCCCCAATTCACTAAGAAGACATACATTACAATATCTATTATATATATGAAATCATGCAAAATATCTTTTCATTTTTAGTTATTTTTTTTTAAGAAAACAGAAAAAATGAAGTGAGAAAATCATACTTCAATTTGCACTCAGATCTCATCAGTTCTTTATCTGAAGGTAAAGAGTACTTTTCATCTTGGGTTCTTTGAAATTGTCTTGGATCATTGTATTGAGCAGAGTAGTTTTTCTTTGACAAGTGATCATGAATATTGCTGTCACTGTGTACAATGATTTCCTAATCTCACTTCACTTTGCATTACTTGCAGTTCAAATAGGTTTGAATCATTTTTATATCTTAGAAATTAGACTTCTATCAGGAAATCTTTTTGCAAAAATAAATTTCTCAGTGACCCTTCTGACTTTAACTATGTTAAATTTGTTTGTGCAAGACCATTTTATCTTATTTAATTCAATCACTTGTTTAACCATTGTATTCTTCCTTTATCTGTAGATCTAAATTTCTTCCTTGATCCTCTGTTTCTTTATGATATAAGTTTAAAATCCAAACCATGTATCTATTTGAAGCTTATGGGTGTATGTATGTGGTGTGAAGTTGGTCCAAACCTAATTTCTTCCAGACTGAGTTTGTAAAATAGTAAGTCCTTTCTCTAGTTAGAGGAGTTTGGAGATTTATTGAACACTGTGTTACTGTGTTTACTTTGGTATGATGTACTCATAATTTATTCTGCTTACTGCCTTCTTTCTATGTTTTTTTTTTCTTTTTTTTTGGGGGGAGGGGTGAAGTAATTTGGGTTAAATGACTTGCCCAAGAATCATAAAGGTATGAAATGTTAAGTGTCTGAGCTCAGATTTGAATTCAGTTCCTCCTGACTTTATGGCTGGTGCTTTATCAACTGCACTAACTGCTCCTTTTTTTTTTTTTCTTTTTTAAACAAAACAACCAAATTGTTTTATATGACTACTGCTTTGTAGAACAATTTGAGATTTAGTATGGACCTCTCATTCTTCTTTTTTTCCATTATTAGCCCTCAAATTATTGACATTTTGTACCTCCATGTGAATTTTACTGTTATTTTTATTAGCTCTCTAAAGTTTGGGAAGAAATTAATCATTACAGCACTAAATAAGTAAATTAATTTAGGTAGCATTATCACTTTTATTATATTGATTCAATATATCCATGAGCAAATTTGTCTTTATTTCTATAAAGAATATTTTATAATTAGAATTTATATATTTCTGGGTGAATCTTAGAAGATATCCTAAGAATTTTATAGTTTATGAATAGAATTTCTTGCTAGTACTTTATATTATTTTAAAAAATATATACATGCACACACAGATGTACATATAGATATACATACTCATGATTTATGTGGAGTTATCTTCTTTCCTATTACTTTGCTGAAATTAATAATTTTTTCAGTTAATTTTTTTATTCCACTAGACTTTTCTATATCTTGTATAAAAAGCAATTTTTTTTCTATTTGCCTATGGTTATTGTGTTATGTTTCTATTTTTTAATTTTCTTTTTATGCCTAGAATTTCTAGCACTATGTTCTGTAGCAGAAATAACAGTGGGCATCCTAAGTTTATTTCTGATCATATTGGAAAGGTCTTGAATTTTTCTTCATTGCATATGTTTGTCCTTGGATTTAGTTAAGTGCTATTTATTATATATTTTAAAAGTCCCTTTATTCCTATAATTTCTAGAGTTTTTAATAGATATGAGTAGTGGATTTAAAAAAATGTCCTTTTTCAACATCTATTAATGTAAGTATGTGATTTTATTATTTATATTATTAATTTATTTATTATATTTATGACCTTCATTACATCAAACCAATTCTGCCTTCCTGGTGTAAACTAAGCATGGGTCATGGTATAATTTTTCTAATATGTTTTTATAGACTATTTTCTAGCATTGTGTTTAACTTTTATTAGTGTTTTTTCACTTTATCTCTTCCTAATTTAGGTATCAAGACCATACCTATATTGAAAAACAAGATTGAAAGAGTGTTTTCTTTCTTTTTAGTTCAGTATAGAGTCTAAAAATTGATTGTTATTTGAATGTGCTATAGAATTTCCTTATATGTGAAAATAATTTTTTATTTTAAAAGGTCTAATATTTTAATAGAATTATGTAATATAATTCTAACAATGGTGAAAATGAATCATTTCCTCAGATACTTGGGTGGCCAATATGAATAAGCATTGGAATTACCAGAATTTCAATTTATTTAAGGCCTTATGTATCCATGGTACAGATAGATTGCTTTAATAGACAGCAATGAGGGACAGTATTAAGGTTTAGTGATGGTTTCTTCTTGGAATAGTGAGGGGTTCATACCATAACATAACAGTTCACATCAAAACATAAAAATGACCAAGATTAAGAGAGAACAAGTACACCTGAGGCAAAACAGCTCATGAGTTTCATGGTCATTAGGAGTGTGTGGCTGAGTAAACAGTAGTAGATAGCAGATATCAGTAAGAATAAGTTTATTTATTATTTTTTTATTAAACCTTTTTATTTTCAAATCATGTCTGGATAATTTTTCAACATTGACCCTTGCATTCCAAATTCCCCTCCCCCTTCCTCCTACCTTATCCCCTAGATGGCAAGTAATCTAATATATGTTAAATGTGTTAAAACTACATGTTAAATCCAATATATGTATACATATTTATACAATTATTTTGCTGCACAAGAAAATTCAGATCAAAAAGAAAAAAAAATTGAGAAAGAAAACAAAATGCAAGCAAACAATACCAAAAGGAGTGAAAATGCTATGTTGTGATTCCCACTCAGTTCCCACAATCCTCTCTTCTTCACAAGATCATTGGAAGTGGCTTCATTCATCTCACTGTTTAAAAGAGCCATGTTTATTGGAATTGATCATTGAATAAACTTGTTGTTACCATCTACAATGATCTTCTGGTTCTATTAATTTCACTTAGTATCAGTTCATGTAAATCTTTCCAGGCTTCTCTGAAATCATATATCATAACTTATTCAGCCATTGTCCAACTAATGGGCATTCACTCAGTTTTCAGTTTCTTGCCACTACAAAAAGGGCTGCCACAAACATTTTTGCACATGTGGGTCCTTCCCCCTCCTTTATGATCTTTTTGGGATATAAGCCTAGTGGAAACACTGCTGGATCAAACAGTATGCACATTTTAATAGCTCTTTGAGCATGGTTCCAAATTGCTTTTCAGAATGGTTGGATCAGTTCACAATTCCACCAACAATATGTAAGTGTCCCAGTTTTCCCACATCACCTCTAGCATTTGTCATTATTTTTTCCTCTCATCTTAGCTAATCTGAAAGTTATGTAATGGTACCTCAGAATTGTCTAAATTTGTATTTCTCTGATCAATAATTACTTAGAGCACCTTTTCAGATGACTAGAAATGGTTTCAGTTTCTTCATCTGAAAATTGAATAACTTTAAAGAGCAATATTAATATTCATTCTGAAGGATTCAGAAATATAATTGATAATTTTTGATTGCTATAATATTTATTTCTATTCCAATACTTTTCCAATTTTAATACTTTTTTTGTAGGATTCTATTAGCATAGTGATCAACTGAATATCAAATGTGAGTTAACTTCAGAATCCCATTGTTTGTTTTTTTTCTGTGTGTTTTTTAAATGAGTGGAAATAAAAAGTAAACATTTTTCCATCTCTATTTGTCATTTCTCTATTATCTATCTTTCTACTTCATGGAGCTGAGTTCGAGTTCCTCCCCAGAAGGAATCTTCTTCTGAATAAAAGACACACTCAGGATATTTGTATAAGCAAGAAAGTGAGTTTGCCTATAGAAGAAATGTGAAATGAGTGTGATTGTCTCAGTATAACTCCTTAGAGGAACACCTCAAGAAAGAAGAAAGGTTTAATTAGTCATTAGAATGTTAATTTCATTTGAATAATTGTGTTAAGGGAGTGGCAATAGAGAAAGGTTGATGTCAAAATGCTCTTGGAATGCCAAATGAACTATTATAGTCTGAGAAGTATATGGGGATGACAACAGAAAACATAAATCACCAGAATAATTATGCTACAATAGATAGTCCAAGTGAGATATATAGGAAGAAAGGTCAGAGATGTAAGTACAAGTAGTATAAAACAAAATTTTGATCAAGATTTTTGGATTTATTCACAAGGCAACTGGGAACCAAATGGAAAAATCAGAAAAGTGAGTGGTATGTGATGAAATCTTACATGCACATGATCTTTTGTATTTACATGTCATGCTCACAGAGATAGTTGTAATGATACAAGGGAAATTCATTCATTCACTCATTAAGTACTCACTATGTGGAAAAAAAAACTTTAAAAATTAATGCCTACTTAAAGCCTATAGCAATGCAAATGATGAAAAAGAGAGATCTAGAAGATATTATGAAGGCAAGTGAATGAAGTAGCACAAGAAATAAACAAATTTTGGTAAATGGTGTAAAGCATATAAGAGAAAGGGCAACCAGAGAAAACTGAGGAATAATGTATTTTTCATTTGGAAAATTATTTTAAAGCCATATTTAAGAATCTTTAGAATATAATAATTACTTTACAAAACAAAGCATGATTTTTCAAAATCCTTTTATGAATATTATTTTATTTGATCATCACAAAACTCTTTAAATTAGTGTAGACTGAAATAAACATAAGGAAAGAGAGATTCAAGAATTTTTGTGTTGAATAATTGGCAAATTGCAGAAGGAGATCACAGACCCAGGTTTTCTAAACCCACATTAAGTATATAATTCCATCATAACATATCTTTATATAAAGTAAAATGACAAGTCTTTCGTTTATACTATAGCATGATGTTTTTATATCAGGCAATAGGAAAATGGTGAGTCTTTCTATCTCCATGGAGGACAAAACAAATAGAATTGCATGCATATGCTTATAGTCATGGATTAGGTTAGACCTGTAATTCTTAACTTAGAATAAGTTCATTTTAAAAATGCAAGCTTGCTTTTAAAAATTATTACATATCCTTTTTAATTCTGTATATTTCATTTAAAACATTATTCTTCGAATAATGCTTAGCACAGTTCCCGGCACATAGTAAGTACTCCCTAAATGATGGTTTATTGACTGAGGACTAAATACTCTGTCAAAGAGGAATGTGACATTAAAAAACAAATAAACAAACCTGAGAATCCCAGGATTAGATGAAAGATCACTTTAGTGATCCTAACACAGTTTAATATTATCACAGAGGCATTTGAGTATATCTTTCCTCTGTAAAAGTCTTTAAATACGTGACAAATTCCCATTAGAATTTCCCATTTTTGATAACATATGTGAATTTCTAGTTAACATTTCTCAGAGTTACAGTCTCAGAGTGAGAAGGGACTTCAGAGACCATCTAGCCCCATGTATAGCTGATCAAGAATTTTGTCTATGGTGAGTATAACCAACAATTGAACATCCAATTATTTCTTGAATATATTTATTGGAGGAAGGAGGAGTTCTTTCTTCCAGGAAAGTACAATTAACTTTTACATAACTAATTATTTGGAAGATTTTTTCCCTGTTACTAAGCCTCAAATATGCCTCTTTTCAGCTTAAACTTATTGCTTCTGGTGCTACCATTTAAGACCTAACTTAACATGCTTTACATATGACAGACTTCAAATATTTGAAGATGGTTATCATGTTCCCTTTCCCATCAAACTTTCTTTTTATCAGGATAAACATTTCCAATTCATTCAACCTGTGCTTATGATATGATCTTGAGTACTTTCACTATCCTGGGCACCCTTTCTATTACTATCTACTTTATTGACTTATTGATCTTCCAAGTATTTGTTACTCAGAAAAATAAACTAACACTCTATTTGAAATCAGCATTCAGGGATTTTTGGTAAGTATAGAATAATCATTAATAGTAATGCAATTAGGACTTGAAAAATACATTTTTTTCCTGTTTTTTTTTTTTTTGGGAGGGATGTGTGGAAGTGTTCTGGACTTTAATTTTATTAATCTAGGGAATTTTTGGTATGTAAATTTCTATTACCAATACAAATCCGTACCTTATATATATAATAATTTTAATAAGCTACCTGGAATACTGAGAAATTGATACTTTTCAATACCTGTGTCACAGGTAAGACCTGAATCCAAATCTTTCCTTCAAAGACAGTTCTCTGTCAGCTACATAATGCTGCTTGTTCAGAAACTTACAGAGAACATAGTCAAAGGACAAAAACAAACAAATAACTCATCTCCCCCAACATCCCATATTTGCTCAATAATTAAGAAGGGTGTTACAATGTATGTGTGTGTGTGTGTGTGTGTGTGTGTGTGTGTGTGTGTATAAGAGCATGCATGCATGTGTATTAAAGGACAAAACCTTCTTATTGGAGTCCCACTTTTGAGTATAGTAGAGTGTCTGGTAGCTCAGGATAGACATAACCCTTCCAATTTGCTAACTATCTCTTCATATGCTGCCTGTGGATAATAACCTCATACTTACTATCTAACCTAATCTGATACTCCCTTGGGAGACAGCTCTGATAAGTGAATCTTTACCTTATTTTACATAGAACTTGACCTCAATATCACTTTCTGTCTATCTCCCCTCTCTGTCTATCTTCGTGCTTCTCTCATATGTCCTTTATATAGTGTCTTTCCTCATCAGAAGCTCCTTGAGGGCAGAGATTGTCTTGCATATAATTGCAACTTCAACACTTAGCCCAATGCCTAAAATATAGTAAATGCTTAATAAATGCTCTATTGGATAACAATTGTTTTTAGTTATCCATTATTAACTCACTTTTTTGTTTTATATTTCAAAGATCTAATACCATATTTTCTCTTTATAAATTACTTTTCTCTAATTTATAATTCATCACATTGAACACCTCATATCTATTTGGTTTTTCATAAACAGAAGAAAACTATGATTAGCAATACCTAGAATTAGAAAAACAACTTAGAGGACTTTAAATTATTATTCTTATTAACATCATTTCTTTGGGGCAACAAAATACTTTCTTAGGTTTCTAATTAAGAGGAACATTTCTTCTTAAGTCAGATTTCCCCTTTAACCTGATCGTTTTCTTATATCTACCACAAAGTGTTTTTTTATAAAATTGCTGCTATAGTAGGAAATATATGAGTGTTATCAGTACCTATATATGGGTGTATGTACAAACATGCCCATATATTATTGATACAAAAATACTGCTCAACTGTATATTATGTATTATAATCCAGAGAAGTCATTATATAATGCAAAAATTTTCATATGCTATTTTGTAAGTACTATCTCAATGAATTCTTATTTATTCAGGATACTTAGGGAATGAAATGTTCTATTTAATCATTATTCTAGATACCTGAGGGTTTCCTTAAATATAATAATATAAATTACTAATTTTATTTAACATTAAAACTATACTGAATAGTGCCAAGGAATTGGAAACTGAGTGGATGCCCATCAGTTGGGAAATGGCTTAACAAATTATGGTATATGGATATTATAGAATATTATTATTGTATAAGAAATGATCAGCAGCATGATTTCAGAAAGGCTTGGAGAGACTTATATGAATTGATGCTAAATGAAGTCAATAGAACTGAAAGAACATTGTACATAACAACAACAAGATTATGCAATGATCAATTCTGATGTATCTGGCTTTTTTCAACAATGAGGTGATTCAGGATAATTCCAATAGGCTTATGATAGAAAAGAGCTATCTGCCTACAGATAAAGGACTGTGGTAGCTAAATGTGGATCACTGTTAGGTTCTTACTAAGTGCTAATGAGATAATGAGATATTAGGTTCTTATTGTGCTAAGTCTGTACTTAACAATTCTCTAGTTCTGGCCTTTAAGGGGAGTTTTACCCCTTTGAACTTCTGGGGAGGAGTTAAATGTTTAAAAGGAGCAAGTTCATTGGTAGAAGTAATTTTCCCACAAGCCCTTGTGTTATCCCATGCCCATTCTCTGGGAGGATAAAAGAGCGTGGCACTCTGGAGGAGGAGGTGTCTCTACTCTAGGTCAGAGTTGGTGGCTCTCTACAGGAAGAAGAATC